>NW_024756791.1:0-5000 GCF_018991925.1 Homarus americanus | reverse complement strand
CGTATTTTTGTCCCCTTCTTTTAATCCCTTTATTCTTCCCTGGTTTATTGTCCTTAATCATCTTTATTATTTTTAATGTTTTTTTTTCCCTCTTCTTTTCTCCTCCTTTCTGTTATTTATATTTCGTTATGTCTCTGTTTTGTTGCTTTAATTATTTCTTTATTTAGGTTTTTCTTATTCTGCTTTTGTTTTTATTTATCTTATTTATATATTATTTTTATTTGATGGCAGTTTGTATTATTTATTATTTATTTTGTTTTCTTATTCACACAGTTATTTTATGTTCTTTGTTCTTCTTCTCTGGGTCCTCTTCGTAGACGTTTATTCATGTTTTCTCCTCTTCCTTATTCGTTATGTGTGTGTGGGTATTTTTCTTTTTCCGTTCATTAAGTTTCTCTCTCTCTCTCTCTCTCTCTCTCTCTCTCTCTCTCTCTCTCTCTCTCCTTTTAATAAATTTCTATTTTCATTTGCCTTTTAAATTCTGTTTTATTCTCTTTTATTGACGTTTTTTTCATTTTATTTTGCTTCGCCTTCATTCTTTTTTTTCTTTGCATTTTCTTGCTTATTTTATTCTATTGTTGTTCCTATTTATCACTCCTTTTTATAGCTTTCCTTCCTTCATTTCTTTATTCTTGTTTTCCTTCCATCCTCCTTCATTCTTGACATCATCTAACCTAACCCTAACAACATGACCTTCACAGTCCTGTATATCTATATTTAGCATCTTTTAGCATATTCCCCCTTTTATTCTATTTTTCCTTGTTTCATCTTCTCATTTCTCCTTCCCCTGTTCCGTTTTAGCTCATGTTTGGTGGATATATATATTCCATTGTTTTTAACTGTAATTCTTCCAGTTCCTTTATTCTATCATCCTCTCTCTTACCTCTTTCATTCTCCCTCTCTTCTTTTTTGTTCCTCGCCGTCTTCTTTTCTCATTTCTTCTCTCTCCCCTCCTCTTTTCCTCCTCTCTGTCTTCCCCCCTCTCTCCTCCTCCTCTTCCCACCCCATCTCTATTTCTTTCTCCATTCCTCTCTTTTCCTTTCTCTTCTTTTCACTCTCTTCCCTTTTCTCTCCTCCCTCACTGCCCCTTTCTTCTCTCCCTCCCTCATCCTTCCTCTCCCCTCATCCTTCCTCTCCTCCTATCCTCCCTCCATTCCTCTCTTCCCCTCTCCATTCCTCTCTTCCCCTCTCTCTTCCCCTCTCTCCCTCCTCTCAGTTCTTTAGTGTTATTTTCCTTTGTTTAATGTGTATGTATCTTGTATTATGCTAATTTATCCTTCTTTTGTGCTTATTCTTGACGTTGTAACTAACCAACTCACTCTCCCACTGACGGAGCTAATTCACTTACTTATCTCTTTGTTACTTATTCCATTTTTATAATAAGTTTTACATTTTCTTTCCTCTCTCTCTCTCTCTCTCTCTCTCTCTTCTCTCTCTCCTCTCCCCCCCCCCTCTCTCTCTCTCTCTCTCTCTCTCTCTTTTGTTTCTATTTTTAACTCTTCATGGCTTATATTTCCTTTCGTTGTATTTATTTAAGTTTTCTTTGTGTTTATTCATTCTCTCCTTTCTTCTCCTCTTCTTCCTCTCTCTTTTTTTTTAGGTTAAGGTGGGGAAAGGATGGAAGGCATGCTGGGGCTCAAGGCACAGCCAGACATGAGGATGGAAAGTCACAACATATAGTCGTGGGGAAGGTTGGAAAAAGAAGTTTAATGAGTTAAACAGAAGGGACGACACCTTGTTTTACCTATTACAGGTTTGTTGGCTAACTAACTAACCTAGGATTTAGGATGAGGTTGCACAATGGTTATTTTAGTAGACAAATGAAGTATGATTTTACGTTTACATGTTTATTAAAATCTTATACTGTATTACGTTATGGACTTATTAAATGTGAATTTATATCATCTAAGTTTTAATCTAAGGTGGATCACTGGCGGACATAACTGTATGGGTCGCGGGTTGGGTTGTTGTAGTGCGGGCAGACTCACCAGGCGTGGGGTCGTCCTCCGTTGATGTCTTCCCCGCGTAGGTGGTCTGGGCTGAGAGGTCGTCCAGGGCTTGTCCCAAACCTTTCCCTAGGCGATGGAACCTGACGTTGAGGGCCTCTGTTTTATTTCTCAGGTGGATGGTTTCCACTGTCTCCTGGTAAGGTGGCACTTGGCCACTGGCTTCTTCCCCCTCCATTTGTTCCTTGTCTCCTTTCTTCTCCCCTAATTCCTTCTCTCCTTCTTCCCTTTCCCCTTCCTTCCCCTTCTTCCTTCTTCCTTTCATCCCTCCCTTTCTCCCTTCTCTCCTTTCTTCCTTGTCTCCTATCTTCTCCCTTCCTTCCCTTTCCCATTCTTCCCTCTTCCTTTCTTCTCCTCTTCTTCCTTCTCTCCTTCCTTCTCCTTCTTCCGTCTCCTCTCTTCTTCCTTCTCCTTCTTTCCTCTCCCCTTCTTCCTTATCCTTCTTCTTTCCCTCTCTCCTTCCTTCTCCCCTTCTCCACTTCCTTCTCCTCCTCTTCCCTCTTCCTTTCTTCCTTCTCCTCTTCTTCCGTCTCCTTCCTTTTCATTCTTCCTTATCCTTCGTCTTCACTCTCTCCTTCCTTCTTTCTTCCCACTTCTTCCCTCTCTCCTTCTTCCTTCTCCCTTTTCCCTTTTTAGCCTCTCTTAATATAGTTTCTCTTTTACATTGTATTGGCTATTTCTTCTCTCCTCCCTCTATTTTAGTTCTAGTTGCCTTTTCTTTTCCTTCCTTCCTTTATTTATTACACAGTTGCGGTTCTTCACTCTCGTCCTTTTCTCTTCCTCCTTTATATATTGTTATCGTTATTAAAATTTTCTTCATTTCCTTTTTTCTTCCTTCGGTTTTCCTTCTTTCATTTCTTCGTTCATTTTATCTTCGCTTTGTCTATCATTTACCTTTTACACGTTTTTCTTTTATTTTTTCTCACTTATTCCTCCTTTTATTCCTTGTATTTGCATCTCCTTTTTGCACATTAATCCCATTTTCTTTAGTTTCTCTTTCCATTTGTTAGTCCTCAATGCTCCATAATCATACTTCGCCTTTATCGTTTCTTTATTCCACTTTTATTATCACTTTTCCTACCTGTTCCTCTTTTAATTTTCCCTTTCATATCTACCCCTCTCTTTTTATCCCCTTCCCTTCCTCCCCCTTCCTTCAATCCCCCACCCCTATTTTTCCAGAACTAACCCCATTCAGCATCCATTTTTCACCCTTCACCAAACCCAATACAAAATGTAAACAAACCAGGAACTGAGAGTGACCATGAATATAAAACGACTCTCTCTCTCTCTCTCTCTCTCTCTCTCTCTCTCTCTCTCTCTCTCTCTCTCTCTCTCTCTCTCTCTCTCTCTCTGTTTTCATGGGTCGTATTTGGTATTTAGATTAGCGCCATGTGTGTGTGTGTGTGTGTGTGTGTGTGTAATAAAACATAGAACCTCTTATCGTGTGCGTATTTAGAGTGACACACACACACACAGCATCACCCAATATATCTTTCTAAATCAAAATCATTAAATCTACCCTCAACGTTAATAAACTTCCCATTCAATTTGCACCCAGAAAAACACTCCTTTGTTTTAGTGTCATAAAAGGGGAGGAAAAACAAAGTTGTGTGTCTCCATTTTGAAAAAACAATGTTTGTGTATTTGTTTCGTAGGATAGACGGCGTAGTAGTGGTTGGCTATACTGGGATATTTACCTATGTTCTGTGATTAGGAGTAGGGATAGTGTGTGTGTGTGTGTGTGTGTGTGTGTGTGTGTGTGTGTGTGTGTGTGTGTGTTTTACCTTAATTTAAGCCTGTTCACTTTATTTGATCCTGTAACCCTATTTTTACCGAACTTGAGGAATTTTAGCCCAATTTCTTCCTATTTTAACGGCTTTTAACAACATTTGCCTCATTGCACGAGTTTGAGCCTATTCACCAATATCACCCTATTCTACCCCAGTTTAGCCCATTTCACCCTTGTTTACACCAATTTCGTCATACCACTCTCTTCCTATTTTGATTCGCGAGGTGAAAAGTACGCTCAGGCTCCTCTTGTGTGAACATCCTAAAAGTTTTTCTGTGTCGCAATTTGACGCCATTTGGACCTATTTGACGCAATAGTTATTGCGGACGCAATTTCTACCTCATTTGACGTTTATTTGATGCAATCTGATACCGCTTGGACACATTACTGTATGTGCCGTATTTAAAGCATTTTGACGTCTCTTTACCCAGTTTATGTGACTCCATTTTGACTCAATCTGAAAAAGTTTGATGAATTTTCGACTTTTAATCCCTTTTCAGGCTATTCCAACATATTTATTCTCCAATTTTATGTAATTTACCCCCTATTTACGTCGTTTACCCCTAGATCACGTGAGTCACCCCTATTTTACATAACCCTATTCCGTCATTTACCCCATTTCACCCTAATATACCACCTATTTACATCTCTACGTTCCTTCACATATATTTTGACAAGGTGTGGGGAGACGTGATCTAGGGGACATAATTCCTCTGGTGTCAACTGTGATAAGCATTTATACGCTGTTTCGATATTTCTCCCGCCGAGAATAATTGACGGGTGGAGTGAAGGGTGTGGAAGGAATGCGAGAGGGAAAAATGTGGTTAGGGGGTAGGGTGAAGGAAAATGGGAAGGGAAGGTAGAGGTGAGATGAGATGGAGAAAGGTGGAGGAGAATGGAATGGGAAAAAAGGGTGGAAGGAGGAAGAATGTAGCTAGGGGTTAGGTTGAGGAGAAATGGGGTGAAGTGGTTTTGAGTGAAGGGAAGGAGGTGGATGGAGAAGTTTTCATAAGGGTGTGTGTGTGTGTGTGTGTGTGTGTGTTTGTGTGTTTGTGTGTGTGTGTGTGTGTGTATGTGTGTGTATGCATGTGTGTGCGTGTGTGTGTGTGTGTATGCATATGTGTGTGTGTGTGTGTATGCATGTGTGTGCGTGTGTGTATGTGTGTGTGTGTGTGTGTGTGTGTATGAGCAATGCATGCTTCTAG
>NW_024756790.1:0-9190 GCF_018991925.1 Homarus americanus | reverse complement strand
TTGGGTTTTAAGTAACGAAACCCAAACGGTAGTTCCTTTGTTTTATTATAAAAGGTTGTATATATAATTCTTGAGTGTATATCAACCGTAAGTCTCACTGTCTAGGAGTGAATGAGAAAGGGACGGCGTTTATGTATGATAAACGTTTGGTCACGTCCTTTCGATATGAGTTGAGGTGAGCTACTGAAGCTTAGGGGCATCGCAGTGCGTCATTACAGAAATGCTGAGCTATGGGTCTCGCCCTCTTGGGTAAGTTGCCCGCTCACGTGTCAATCTCATGTCTTACTCATAGACAGTGGATAGTTACAGGGTGGTGAATCTGAATATAATATCAGATGTATTGACCCATTTATATAATACGTTCTGTTGATGAGACAGGGGCCTATTACATCGCTCGGTCACCTACCAGCCGAGCTCCGTGAGGCCTAAATAACTCACAGAGTACAGTACATCCTAGACAACCCTAACCATGTTATAAACAGATATGTAGACACTAAGCTGGGGAAATTACTGTAGGGGTATTCTCTACTACAGGGGACCTAGACTTTTGTGTCGTACGGGTTAGTATATTATGAACAATGTTGAATTTGGACGATACTGCCCGGTAATAACAGAACAGGAACATTATTGCCAGAATTAACAGAATAGAGGGAATCGTAAGACTTGGTAGTGCAAATTCCCGTGACAGGTTAAATGGCAAGTTATTATTCAAATCAGCAAAATGTGTCTCGTTCAAGAAAGCTAACACTTTTAATTTCTCTGATACTATTTGAATATCCTTGATAGTGAAATTCATTATAGGAAGTGGAATTAAAGCAGACTTGAGTTTTCGATTTAACGCAAAATGTTGATGAGTAGGCAAGGTCCGTAATGTACTACAAGTGATTTCACAGTAATCAGGAGCCTTGTAATGCCCTTTCACAACTAGCTGCTTAACACCATTTTGGCATTTTAAAATTACAGTAGTGAGATTTGGAAAGAACAAATACTGCACATTGTGAAGGTGAGCGTGGAACACAGTCTTTAGACTAACTGGCCTATAACTGCATTGCGCTTATGCTGTGCGTACATTTGGTTGTATGACTGCCAATTCACATATTCCCTCTGCAGCAGGAATAAATGCAAACATGTAGGCTGGACATACGTGTAGGTGTAGATAAGACGACTTACACCGTGACAGTACCTCAGAATCCTCTATTGATAACAATGAATATTCTTCATCTACTAAGAAAAGTTCTTTAGGCCTATCTAGGGTATACAGTGTGTCGTTCACAAACCAGGGGAAGGGTTCTAAAAGCCATGCATTAAACTCATGTTGCCCTCGCATAGGAATGTGGATCAGAATTGCATTGTGCGTGAGGGTTGACTCCAACAGTGGGTAATGATATTGAACCTCATTGTCATTGAAAATCGGAGTTAAATGATACTGCAACTTGGCTATTTTTAAAGCTTCAAGAAGCGTCTGCACAGGCACAAGCTTCGCGTCCACACGTCCTATCCCGGCATCTACAATGCTGTCTATTAGTTCATTTTTAGAGGTTACAATTTTATGAACTGAAATTTCAGCAGCATGCAAATATTCTGTGAAGTAAAGGAGCCATTCTAACGTCGGGATTGCTTCCTGTAACCTAGTAACAATCCTCGAAACTTGGTTAGACTCCATTATGATTGCATTAACCTTTGATTCTAGAGCAGTAATCGCGTGAAAGGTTTGAGAAATAACACGATTCTGTTGAGATATAGCTTGAACGACAACGTTCATGAAACTATTGTCGAATTCATCGAAGCTGTGCTGAGACCATGAAGAATGTCCAATGCTGATTGTAGTTGGCCGTCGACGTTTTCCATCTGACGCGAAAGTACGAGTTAACTTCTACTCGCAGAACGTAGTTTCATACAATAGTCATTTGGGACATTTTGCTTCTGAACAGTCTGTAAGGATGTATCAATCACATTATCATCAACTTGAGGTAAGACATTTATCTGGGCCTTCTTCAGACGATCCGCGTGCACGACATCTGCGATCTGTGCATTAGGCTTCCATATTTTGAATTTGTTGCCTGCTTCTTTTGAGATTATGCGGAATGTACCAGAAAATTTCGCCGAAAGTTTGGAGTTCCTTTCAGGTACCTGTAACATAACAGCGTCCCCAACGTTCAGTGCGATAGGTTTAGCATGTTTATGCCGTTTGATGATCATTTCGGCGCGTGACGCCGCTAGCTGTGATCGTACTTGGTTATGAATTTCTGTAAAGACATGAATTTGTTTTGCCGCAAAATCATCCGTATTATATACCGGGTATGGCGCCTCTGTAAGGATGTCGTAAGGCAGACGTTTATCTGTGCCATAGACAATATAGTAGGGTGTTTTTCCCGTAGAGCTATTAACTGACCCATTAATCGACGCTGCAACCTGCGGTAACCAATCCTCCCATGCGTATTGAAAACCATTAACGATTGGACGCAGTATTTCTAGGATTTTACGATTGGTTCTTCAACAAGGCCATTAGCCTGTGGATGATAAGCTGTCACAAAAGTTTGTTTAATTCCATATTGTAAACATATATGCTCTATTAGCTCATTCTTGAACTCTGTTCCATTATCAGAGAGTAGAACTTTAGGCGTAGTATATGGACATATGAGATTCATCACTAATGCATAGGCTACTGCTTCGGCCGTTTTGCTTTTTAGTGAGACCAAGACCACGAACCTGGAAAAATGATCCACACACCCTAAGACGTATCCTGATCCCTGATGACTCATTGGGAGTTGTAACACATCAACAGCGACTGTGTCAAACGGACGGTCTGGTGTAGGATATTGTAGAATCGGGGCAGGTGATCCTGTTGATCCTTTATGTTGAGCACATGCCAAACAATTAGCTATGTGTAATTCTATGTCTTTCTTCATAGTGTTCCAGAAATACTTCTTTCGTAAATCCGCTAAGCATTTATCACGACCTTGGTGACCTGCTTGTGGGACATCGTGGAACAATGTCATTACTGCTTTTGCGCAACGTGTCAGGTACGACTATTTGAGACACATTACCCTCAGGAGATTTTCTCGTCCTATTGAGTATGTTATGTCGTAATTCAGACTGACTTAAGGGAAGAAATAACTTGGGGGGTTTAACATCCTCGCCCGATTCGGGAGCAAAAATAACAGCTGACCAATATGGGTCGCGTCGTTGCTCATCTTCCAGCTGCGAAAGAGTGAATGTTGATACAGGCATAACTGGTGCTATATTTCTTGACAGAGCGTCGGCGACAACATTCGCCCTCCCAGGTAAATACCTAAATTCGGGGTCAAACTCTTGAATTGTCAGATACCAGCGTGCTAATCTGCCTGATAAGTTTCTGCCATGGAACAGTTCGGTGACTGCCGCATGATCAGTAAAAACAGTTATCTTGTAGCCAAAGATAATGTCTTTGAACTTCTTAAGTGCCCACACAACGGCTAACGTTTCTAAATGCGTCGCCGAATAACGTGTTTCAGCATCGATTAGTTTGTGACTTGCAAATGCTATCACTCTAAACTTCCCACGCGTGTCCTCTTGCATGAGCACTGCTCCGACTCCAATTCCGGGAGCGTCAGTACAGAGAGTGAAAGGTTGAGTGTAGTCTGTGAATGCTAGAACCGGGGCATTGGTTAGCGCTGTCTTCAATGCCGTAATACTTTCCTCGTGTTCAGCATCCTATATAAACACTGCATCTTTTTTTTGAGCAACCTCGTTCGGGGCGATGCTAATGTTGCATAGTCCTTGATAAAGGAACGATTATAACCAGATAATCCGAGAAGGCTACGCACATGATCATTTGAGGTAGGACGCGGGAACTGAGATACAGCTTTGACTTTATCATTAACTGTGTGTATGCTCTCACCGTCGACTACATGACCAAGGAAATGGATTCTGGATTTTAAAAACTCGCACTTTGAGAGTTTTATTTTGAGTCCTGCTGTGGAAAGTTTGGCCAAAACTTCACGCAGTTTTATCAGATGGGAATCGACGTCCTTACTGACTACTATTAGATCATCCAAATAAGCGCAGACTGTGTTACCAATTAGTCGGGCAAACAGGGTGTTGATCATTCTTTGAAATGTTAGTGGGGCATTTCTGAGACCAAATGGCATTCGTAGAAACTCAAAGTGGCCTAGAGGCGTGCTAAATGCCGTGATTTCTCGTGATTTTTCATCGAGTGGTATTTGCCAATACCCACTAAGCAAATCTAAGTTGCTAAATACCGCATTATCCTTGCCTAAGGATTGCAATATGTCACTCAAGATAGGCATTGGGTACCTATCAGGGATTGTTTGATCATTTACGCGCCTGAAATCTATGACAGGGCGCCATCCACCATCCTTTTTCGGGACGAGGAATAATGGGCTGTTAAAGGGGGATTTTGAGTGTCTAATGACATTCTCATCTAACATACCCTGTACCATATCTTGCACTGCAGCGCGCTGGCTATGAGGTAGTCTATAAGCTGGTATGTAAATAGGGTTGGTTCCTTCCTTTAACGCTATATGATGGGATGTTAAATCTGTCTGACCTAGCGTTTCCCCTGGCAAGGCTACTATTTCTGTAGTCGGCAAGCAGCTCTAACAGGCGTGTCTTGCCCTGAGGATGATCGATCACCTTGACATGTGGCGCTATTTGATCTATCCTGGCCAGTCGAGTCTGTTGGCAATTCGCAACAATACCTCGAATTAGGAATTTATTTGGTTGCACTTCGACATTGCTGTGATATCTATAAAATCACACACATAACATCCTTTCTTTAATTTCTTGATAATGTGAAATTGCTCCCGCAATCCCGTAGACTTGTGTGTGTGTGTCCCACAGTAGACACAGCTGATTCCAAGGTCCGGTGATTGGGTCAATGCTCACAAAAATCCTGAGTACAGCAAACCGCCGCTAATTGTTACACAACGTCATCCACAACACCATACCTCAGAATGCTGAGACCATCTCTCAGACCGGATGTGTCATCATCACTAGGGTGGGTGCTGGGTGCTGGTAACTGGGGGTTGTTCACGCCATACGAAAGAATTTTGTTGACAGGATGTTGATTGATGAGTAGTCACAACAACTGCAGTCACGTCCTGTCACACCCTGGGCAGTGAACGAATCATTTGCAGAAACTAATGTTCACTTTAGCTCAGGATTTTTGCGTTGGTGAATTCCTCATTCTGGTAATGGAGAGTACTCTTCAACATTGCAGGTACTATCTTCCAACTCTTGCTGCTGTAATCACGCTGGGAAGGTGTGTGGTTGAGGTCGAGATATATCTCTGACGCATGATCCGCCTTCCTCTTAATAGGATTGGTAGACAACACTTTCGTCCTAGCGGTGAGCATAGGTTCAGAATGACTCATTGCTGTGTAGGAAACACCTTTAAACGTAACACTATTATTACGTGGATGAACATCTATCATGTTCTTTCGAAGAGTTGGTAGACCAAGTAACCCGTCAGCTGGCAAATTGAACTGCTGAACTATATAAAAGTCCGCGTAGAAGGGCTTACCACGTCTTGAGAATCTGAGTGGTAACGTCACCATTCCTTTGATGCTCAGCTGAGTACCTGAAACTCCTTCGAGCTCAGCGTTACTAGGCCTCCATTTGAATTTGCGGTGAGGGAATTTACGTTGTAACTCGTGATACGATGTCAAGGCCAATACATTAGCGCAAGCACCTGTGTCTATATCAAGAGCCAATCTGGTATTATCCACTCTCACCGGTACTGACAACACTTCCACTTTTCTAAGCGCCGCTATTAATGAGGCCGCTATAGAAGTGCTGTAAGGAGGGGCGGGAATTACCCTATCTATCCCTCTCCTTGCTGTAGTGTGCGCTGGTCTTCCCACCGCTGCCACCTATATGAATCGGCTGCTTGTCCAATTAACCAGTCCGTTCACACATATTTATATTTGGGTTTTAAGTAACGAAACCCAAACGGTAGTTCCTTTGTTTTATTATAAAAGGTTGTATATATAATTCCTGAGTGTATATCAACCGTAAGTCTCACTGTCTAGGAGTGAATGAGAAAGGGACGGCGTTTATGTATGATAAACGTTTGGTCACGTCCTTTCGATATGAGTTGAGGTGAGCTAACAGTTTAGGGGCACGTGAGTGCTGCTTACGCGGAAATGAGCTGCGGTCTCGCCCTTCTTGGGTGCTTTCGCCCGCTCACGTCACCCTTGTCATGTCTTACTCATAGACAGTGGAAAGTTACAGGGTGGTGAATCTGAATATAATATCAGATGTATTGACCCATTTATATAATACGTTCTGTTGATGAGACAGGGGCCTATTACAGGTAAACCACTGACACTCCCAGGTACACCTCTGATACTCCCAGGTATACCTCTGACACTCCCAGGTACACCCCTGACACTCCCACATACACCTCTGATACTCCCAGGTACACCTCTGACACTCGTACACCTCCGATACTCCCAGGTACACCTCTGACACTCGTACACCTCCGATACTCCCAGGTACACCTCCGATAATCCCAGGTACACCTCTGACACTCCCAGGTACTCCTCTGACACTCCCTGTTTCACCTCTGACACTCCCAGGTACACCTCTAACACTCCCTGCTACACCTCTCACACTCCCAGGTACACATCCGACACTCCCGGGTACACCTCCGACACTCCCAGGTACTCCACGGATACTCCCTGGTACACCCCTGACACTCCCAGGCCACCTCTGGACACCCCTGCTTGGGGTACAGTCTCAGACAGGCTCCCCAGGTACACCCCCCTGACACCCTTTCCAGGTACACACACCTCTGACACTCCCAGTACCCACTAACACCCCCACACCCCTGACACTCCCAGGCTGAACCCCTGACACCCCAGGTACTCACCAGTCACCCCTGGTACACCCCCGCGATACCCCAGGTACACCCTTTGACACCTCCCAGGTACTCCTCTGACACTCCCCGACCACCTCTCCAACACTCCCAGGTACACCTCGTGATACACTCCCGGGTACACCCGTGATTCTCCCAGATACACCCTCTTATACTCCCAGGTACACCTCTGACACTCCCAGGTACTCCTCTGACACTCCCAGTTAAACCTCCGACACTCCCAGTTACACCCCTGACACTACCAGGTTCACCCCTGACACTCACAGATACACCTCTTATACTCCCAGGTACACCTCTGACACTCCCAGGTACTTCTCTGACACTCCCTGGTACACCTCCGACACTCCCAGGTACACCTCTGACACTCTCAGGTATACCTCTGACACTCTCAGGTACTCCACTGACACTCCCTGGTACACCTCTGATACTCCCAGGTACACCTCAGACACTCCCAGTTACACCTCCGACGCTCCCAGTTACACCCGTGGCACTCCCAGGTACACCCCTGACACTCCCAGATACACCTCTGATACTCCCAGGTACACCTCTGACACTCCCAGGTACACCTCCGATACTCCCAGGTACACCTCCGATAGTCCCAGGTACACCTTTGACACTCCCAGGTACTCCTCTGACACTCCCTGTTTCACCTCTGACACTCCCAGGTACACATCTAACACTCCCTGCTACACCTCTAACACTCCCAGGTACACATCCGACACTCCCAGGTTCACCTCCGACACTCCAAGGTACTCCACGGATACTCCCTGGTGCACCCCTGACACTCCCAGGTACACCTCTGACACTCCCAGGTACACCTCAGACACTCCCAGGTACACCCCTGACACTCCCAGGGTACACCTCTGACACTCCCAGGTACTCCACTAACACTCCCTGGTACACCCCTGACACTCCCAGATACACCTCTGACACTCCCAGGTACTCCTCTGACACTCCCTCGAACACCTCCGACACTCCCAGGTACACCTCTGACACTCCCAGGTACACCCTTGATACTCCCAGATACACCTTTAATACTCCCAGGTACACCTCTCACACTCCCAGGTACTCCCCTGACACTCCCAGTGTATGATATATATGGACACAAAGTAGTACCTTCAGCTGTATATTATTATATTACTCTTATATTACTATTATTAATTATGTATAGTAAAGTATTACAGAACATGTATTTATTCTATGTAATATTCCATTTATTGTGCACCATATTATGTATATAAATTATCACATTTATACTTTATGTATTCAGCTTGTGAATGCTGGCATCTGTATAGGCCAGCGCGTAGTAATACATAGATAGATGTAGAGGTAGTTAAGACTGAGTCCTAGTGGTGTGCCCACAGGCTTCCTGTGTCCTCTGTAATTTATCTCCCGTACGAGAATAGAACCTACTTTTAAAGACAACAAAAGTGTTTGTATATACCCTCAGTAATATAGAACATTCTTTGGGTATCTGGCAATACGCTAGATGGCGCAGTGATTAATTCTCAGTGAGATACAGTGGACCAAGCTTTTCCCCGGACTCTGTTTATGGCGTCTCTTCCACTTCAGCCGACAGCAAGACTACTACAAGCCTCTAGACTTACAGTGTTGTGAAGTGCTATGCTGTGTACAGTGCTGTGCTGTGAAGTGTTTTGTGAAGTGTTGTGCTGTGTATTTTAGTCATAATTGTCTGTGCAAGTTGCGGTCAGCTGACTAAGGGAGCGACCCGACGGTACGTGCTCTCCCGTCTATGGTCTAAGGGAGACTGAGGAGCTAGCGCGACGCTGCCCACCCGCTCCTACGTCTGGCAGCGCGCCAAGTCTCTCCCCTCCCGCCAGACACACAAACACACACACGCATTCACCTTATACAAGATTTCTTGTGACTTACTGTAAACTTCTGTAATTCTGTGCATAGATTACGAGGGGCTGACCCGATCTTTTGCACAGATAGAGTACAGAAGCAGTCGGCATGTCTCACAGGGATCATAACGATACCCTGGACGATGGGGCTACGAGTTTTAGTGTGGGAGATCTCTCCCCACCCACCCACGCCCCCCACAGTGACAGTGCCCAATCACCCACAGAATCTCCTCGCTCGTCGCGAGCCAGCTCTCCTGCGATGCATGCGTCCACAGATCTCCTTCAACTGATAAAGTGGATGGAAACTTCTCGACGCCAGGATGATATTGCAAGGAGAGAAGAGGAAGAAATTAGGTACAAAGAGTCTGAAAGACGACGCCACAAAGAGGAACAAACACGCAGAGAACTCGAAGAGATACGTAGACGTGAGGATGACCTTAGAAGA
>NW_024756789.1:0-13319 GCF_018991925.1 Homarus americanus | reverse complement strand
TAACTTAGTCCTCTGTTTGAGTCTAACAAAATCCGGTGATTGACTATAACAAAGGCCCCTGGTCGAGTATAACAAAGTCCTTTGATCGAGTATAACAAAGCCCCCTGGACGAGTATAACCAAGTCCCCTGATCGAGTATAACAAAGTCCCTGATCGAGTATACCAAAGTCCCCTGATCGATGATAACAAAGTCCCCTGGTCGAGTATAACAAAGTCCATTGGTCAAGTATAAAAAAGTCCACTGGTCGAGTATAACAAAGTCCCCAAATCGAGTATAACAAAGGCCCCTCATCGAGTATAACAAAGTCCATTGGTCAAGTATAAAAAAGTCCCCTTGTCGAGTATATCAAAGTCCTTGATCGAGTATAACAAAGTCCCCTGATCGAGTATAACAAAGCCCCCTGGGCGAGTATAACAAAGTTCCCTGATCGAGTATAACAAAGTCCCTGATCGAGTATAACAAAATCCCCTGGTCCAATATAACAAAGACCCTGATCGAGTATAACATATCCCCTCATCGAGTATGACAACGTCTCCTGGCACAGTAGAACAAAGTCCCCAGATCGAGCATAACAAAGTCCCCTGATCGATTATAACAAAGTCCCCTGATCGAGTATAACAAAGGGCCCTCATCGAGTAAGACAAAGTCCATTGATCGAGTATAACAAAGTCCCCTGATCCTCGTATAACAAAGCCCACTGGACGAGTATAACAAAGACCCCTGAACCGAGTATAACAAAGTCCCCTGATCTAGTATAACAAAGGCCCCTGATCGAGTATAAGAAAGGCCCCTCATCGAGTATAACAAAGTCACCTGATCGAGTATAACTAAGCCGCCTAATCGAGTATAACAAAATCCCCTGGTCGAGTATAACTAAGTCCCCTGTTCGAGTCTAACAAAGTCCCCTTATCGAGTATAACAAATTCCCCTTATCGAGTAATACAAAGACCCCTTATCGAGTATAACAAAGTCCGGTGATCGAGTATAACAAAGGCCCCTGGTCGAGTATAACAAAGTCCCCAGATCGAGTATAACAAAGGCCCCTCATCGAGTATTACAAAGTCCATTGGTCAAGTATAAAAAAGTCCCCTTGTGGAGTATAACAAAGTCCTTGATCGAGTATAACAAAGTCTCCTCATCGAGTATAACAAAGCCCCCTGGACGAGTATAACAAAGTCCCCTGATCGAGTATAACAAAGTCCCTGATCAAGTATAATAAAGTCCCCTGGTCCAATATAACAAAGACCCTGATCGAGTATAACATATCCCCTCATCCAGTATAACAACCTCTCCTGGCGCAGTATAACAAAGTCCGCAGATCGAGCATAACAAAGTCCCCTGATCGATTATCACAAAGTCCCCTGGTCGAGTATAACAAAGGGCCCTCATCGAGTAAGACAAAGTCCCTTGATCGAGTATTACAAAGTCCCCTGATCCTAGTATAACAAAGCCCACTGGACAAGTATAACAAAGAACCCTGAACCGAGTATAACAAAGTCCCCTGATCTAGGATAACAAAGGCCCCTCATCGAGTATTAGAAAGGCCCCTCATAGAGTATAACAAAGTCACCTGATCGAGTATAACAAAGTCCTCTTATCGAGAATTAAAAAGACTCCTTATCGAGTATAACAAAGTCCGGTGATCGGGTATAACAAAGGCCCCTGGTCGAGTATAAAAAAGTCCCTAGATCGAGTAAAACAAAAGTCCCCTGATCGAGTATAACAAAGTCCCCTGATCGAGTATAAAAAAGTCCCCTGGCCCAGTATAACAAAGTCCCCTGGTCGAGTATAGCAAAGGGCTCTGATCGAGTAAGACAAAGTCCCCTGATCGAGTATAACAATTTCCTCTTATCGAGTATAACAATGTCCCCTTATCGAGTATAACAAAGTCCCCTGATTGAGTATAACAAAGGCCCCTGGTCGAGTATAACAAAGTCCCCTGATCAAGGATAACAAAAGTCCCCTGATCGAGTATAACAAAGTCCCCTGATCGGGTATAAAAAAGTCCACTGGTCCAGTATAACAAAGTCCCCTGATCGAGTATAACAAAGGACCCTGGACGAGTATAACAAAGTCCCCTGATCGAGTATAACAAAAGTCCCTTGATCGAGTATAACAAAGTCCCTTGGTCGAGTATAACAAAGTTTTCTTATCGAGTATAACAAAGTCCTCTGATCGAGTTTAACAAAATTCCCCTGATCGAGTATAACAAAGTCCCCTAATCAAGTATAGAAAATCCCCTCATTGAGTATAACATATCCCCTGATCGAGTATAAAAAAAGTCCTCTGGTCGAGTATAACAAAGTCACCTGATCGAGTATATCAAAGTCCCCTGGTCGAGTATAACAAAGTCCCCTGATCGAGTATAACAAAGTCCCTGATCAAGTATAATAAAGTCCCCTGGTCCAATATAACAAAGACCCTGATCGAGTATAACATATCCCCTCATCGAGTATAACAACGTCTCCTGGCGCAGTATAACAAAGTCCGCAGATCGAGCATAACAAAGTCCCCTGATCGATTATAACAAAGTCCCCTGGTCGAGTATAACAAAGGGCCCTCATCGAGTAAGACAAAGTCCCTTGATCGAGTATTACAAAGTCCCCTGATCCTAGTATAACAAAGCCCACTGGACGAGTATAACAAAGAACCCTGAACCGAGTATAACAAAGTCCCCTGATCTAGGATAACAAAGGCCCCTCATCGAGTATTAGAAAGGCCCCTCATAGAGTATAACAAAGTCACCTGATCGAGTATAACAAAGTCCCCTTATCAAGTATTACAAAGCCTCCTTATCGAGTATAACAAAGTCCGGTGATCGAGTATAACAAAGGCCCCTGGTCGAGTATAAAAAAGTCCCCAGATCGAGTACAACAAAAGTCCCCTGATCGAGTATAACAAAGTCCCCTGATCGAGTATAAAAAAGTCCCCTGGCCCAGTATAACAAAGTCCCCATATCGAGTATAACAAAGTCCCCTGATCGATTATATCAAAGTCCCCTGGTCGAGTATAGCAAAGGGCTCTCATCGAGTATAACAAATTCCCAGATCGAGTATAACAAAAGTCCCCTGATCGAGTATAACAAAGTCCCCTGATCGAGTATAACAAAGTCCCTGATCAAGTATAATAAAGTCCCCTGGTCCAATATAACAAAGACCCTGACCGAGTATAACATATCCCCTCATCGAGTATAACGTCTCCTGGCGCAGTATAACGAAGTCCGCAGATCGAGCATAACAAAGTCCCCTGATCGATTATAACAAAGTCCCCTGGTCGAGTACAACAAAGGGCCCTCATCGAGTAAGACAAAGCCCCTTGATCGAGTATTACAAAGTCCCCTGATCCTAGTATAACAAAGCCCACTGGACGAGTATAACAAAGAACCCTGAACCGAGTATAACAAAGTCCCCTGATCTAGGATAACAAAGGCCCCCGATCGAGTATTAGAAAGGCCCCTCATAGAGTATAACAAAGTCACCTGATCGAGTATAACAAAGTCCCCTTATCGAGTATTACAAAGACTCCTTATCGAGTATAACAAAGTCCGGTGATCGAGTATAACAAAGGCCCCTGGTCGAGTATAAAAAAGTCCCCAGATCGAGTACAACAAAAGTCCCCTGATCGAGTATAACAAAGTCCCCTGATCGAGTATAAAAAAGTCCCCTGGCCCAGTATAACAAAGTCCCCATATTGAGTATAACTAAGTCCCCTGATCGATTATATCAAAGTCCCCTGGTCGAGTATAGCAAAGGGCTCTCATCGAGTATAACAAAGTCCCCAGATCGAGTATAACAAAAGTCCCCTGATCGAGTATAACAAAGTCCCCTGATCGAGTATAAAAAAGTCCCCTGGCCCAGTATAACAAAGTCCCCTCATCGAGTATAACAAAGGCCCCTAATCGAGTATAACAATGTCCACTGATCGAGTATAACATATCCCCTGATCGAGTATAACAAAGTCCTCTGGTCAAGTATAAAAAAGTCCCCTGATCGAGTATAACATATACCCTGATCGAGTATAACAAAGTCTCCAGGCCCAGTATAACAAAGTCCCCAGATCGAGCATAACAAAGTCCCTTGATCGATTATGACAAAGTCACCCAGACCGAGTATAAGAAAGGCCTCTGGTCGAGTATAACAAAGTCCCCTGGTCGAGAATAACAAAGTCCCCTGATCCTAATATAACAAAGCCCCCTGGACGAGTATAACAAAGTCCCCTGGTCCAGTATAACAAATTCCCCTGATCGAGTATAACATATCCCCTGATCGAGTATAACAACGTTTCCTGACCTAGTATAACAAAGTCCCTAGGTCAAGCATAACAAAGCCCCCTGGACGAGTATAACAAAGTCCCCTGATCGAGTATAACAAAGTCCCCTGATCGAGTATAACAAAGTCTCCTGGTCCAGTATAACAAAGTCCCCTGATCGAGTATAACATATCCCCTCATCTAGGATATCAACGTCTCCAGGTGCAGTATAACAAAGTCCCCAGATCGAGCATAACAAAATTTCCTGATCGATTATAACAAAGTCCTCTGGTCGAGTATTACAAAGGGCCCTCATCGAGTAAGACAAAGTCCCCTGATCGAGTATATCAAAGTCCCCTGATCCTATTATAACAAAGCCCAATGGACGAGTATAACAAAGTCCCCAAATCAAGTATAACAAAGTCCCCTAATCGAGTATAACATATCCCCTGATCGAATATACCAAAGTCGTCTGCTCGAGTATAAGAAAGTCCCCTGATCGAGTATAACAAAGGCCTCTCATCGAGTATAACAAAGTCCATTGGTCAAGTATAAAAAAGTCCCCTGGTCGAGTATAACAAAGTCCCCTGATCGAGTATAACAAAGTCCCCTGGTCGAGTATAGCAAAGTCCCCTGATCGAGTATAACAAAGCCTCCTCATCGAGTATAACAAAGTCCCCTGATCGAGTTTAACACAGCCCCCCGCTCGAGTATAAGAAAGTCCCCTGATCAAGTATAAGAAAGTCCCCTGATCGAGTATAACAAAGGCCCCTCATCGAGTCCAAAAAAGGCCCCTCATCGAGTATAACAAAAGCCCCTGATCTAGTATAACACAGGCCCCTAATCGAGTATAACAAAGGCCCCTCATCGAGAATAACAAAGTTCCCTGATCGAGTATAACAAAGCCGCCTAATCGAGTATAACAAAGTCCCCTGGTCGAGTATAACTTAGTCCCCTGTTTGAGACAAACAAAATCCGGTGATCGAGTATAACAAAGGCCCCTGGTCGAGTATAACAAAGTCCCCTGATCGAGTATAACAAAGCCCCCTGGACGAGTATAACAAAGTCCCCTGATCGAGTATAATAAAGTCCCTGATCGAGTATAACAAAGTCCCCTGATCTATTATAACAAAGTCCCCTGGTCGAGTATAACAAAGTCCCCTGGTCGAGTATAACAAAGTCCCCAGATCGAGTATAACAAAGGCCCCTCATCGAGTATTACAAAGTCCATTGGTCAAGTATAAAAAAGTCCCCTTGTGGAGTATAACAAAGTCTTTGATCGAGTATAACAAAGTCTCCTCATCGAGTATAACAAAGCCCCCTGGACGAGTATAACAAAGTCCCTGATCGAGTATAACAAAGTCCCTGACTCTATAATAAAGTCCCCTGGTCCAATATGCTAACAAAGTCCCTTGGTCGAGTATAACAAAGTTTTCTTATCGAGTATAACAAAGGCCCCTGGTCGAGTATAACAAAGTCCTCTGATCGAGTATAACAAAATTCCCCTGATCGAGTATAACAAAGTCCCCTAATCAAGTATAGAAAATCCCCTCATCGAGTATAACATATCCCCTGATCGAGTATAAAAAAGTCCTCTGGTCGAGTATAACAAAGTCCCCTGATCGGATATAACAAAGTCCCCTGGTCGAGTATAACAAATTCCCCTGATCGAGTATAACAAAGTCCCTGATCAAGTATAATAAAGTCCCCTGGTCCAATATAACAAAGACCCTGACCGAGTATAATATATCCCCTCATCGAGTATAACAACGTCTCCTGGCGCAGTATAACAAAGTCCGCAGATCGAGCATAACAAAGTCCCCTGATCGATTATAACAAAGTCCCTCGTCGAGTATACAAAGGGCCCTCATCGAGTAAGACAAATTCCCTTGATCGAGTATTACAAAGTCCCCTGATCCTAGTATAACAAAGCCCACTGGACGAGTATAACAAAGAACCCTGAACCGAGTATAACAAAGTCCCCTGATCTAGGATAACAAAGGCCCCTGATCGAGTATTAGAAAGGCCCCTCATAGAGTATAACAAAGTCACCTGATCGAGTATAACAAAGTCCCCTTATCGAGTATTACAAAGACTCCTTATCGAGTATAACAAAGTCCGGTGATCGAGTATAACAAAGGCCCCTGGTCGAGTATAAAAAAGTCCCCAGATCGAGTACAACAAAAGTCCCCTGATCGAGTATAACAAAGTCCCCTGATCGAGTATAAAAAAGTCCCCTGGCCCAGTATAACAAAGTCCCCATATCGAGTATAACAAAGTCCCCTGATCGATTATATCAAAGTCCCCTGGTCGAGTATAGCAAAGGGCTCTCATCGAGTAAGACAAAGTCCCCTGATCGAGTATAACAATTTCCTCTTATCGAGTATAACAAAGTCCCCTTATCGAGTATAACAAAGTCCCCTGATCGAGTATTACAAAGACTCCTTATCGAGTATAACAAAGTCCGGTGATCGATTATAACAAAGGCCCCTGGTCGAGTATAAAAAAGTCCCCAGATCGAGTACAACAAAAGTCCCCTGATCGAGTATAACAAAGTCCCCTGATCGAGTATAAAAAAGTCCCCTGGCCCAGTATAACAAAGTACCCATATCGAGTATAACAAAGTCCCCTGATCGATTATATCAAAGTCCCCTGGTCGAGTATAGCAAAGGGCTCTGATCGAGTAAGACAAAGTCCCCTGATCGAGTATAACAATTTCTTCTTATCGAGTATAACAAAGTCCCCTTATCGAGTATAACAAAGTCCCCTGATCGAGTATAACAAAGGCCCCTGGTCGAGTATAACAAAGTCCCCTGGTCCAGTATAACAAAGTCCCCTGATCGAGTATAACAAAGGACCCTGGACGAGTATAACAAAGTCCCCTGATCGAGTATAACAAAAGTCCCTTGATCGAGTATAACAAAGTCCCTTGGTCGAGTATAACAAAGTTTTCTTATCGAGTATAACAAAGGCCCCTGGTCGAGTATAACGAAGTCCTCTGATCGAGTATAACAAAATTCCCCTGATCGAGTATAACAAAGTCCCCTAATCAAGTATATAAAATCCCCTCATCGAGTATAACATATCCCCTGATCGTGTATAAAAAAGTCCCCTGGTCCAGTATAACAAAGTCCCCTGATCGAGTATAACAAAGGACCCTGGACGAGTATAACAAAGTCCCCTGATCGAGTATAACAAAAGTCCCTTGATCGAGTATAACAAAGTCCCTTGGTCGAGTATAACAAAGTTTTCTTATCGAGTATAACAAAGGCCCCTGGTCGAGTATAACAAAGTCCTCTGGTCGAGTATAACAAAGTCCCCTGATCGAGTATAACAAAGTGCCCTGGTCGAGTATAACAAAGTCCCCTGATCGAGGATAACCAAAACCCCTCATCGAGTATAACAAAGTCCCCTGGTTGAGTATAACATATCTCCTGATCGAGTATAAGAAAATTCCCCTGATCGAGTATAACAAAGTCCCCTGATCGATTATAACAAAGTCCCCTGGTCGATTATAACAAATTCCCCTTATCGAGTATTACAGAGACTCCTTATCGAGTATAACAAAGTCCGGTGATCGAGTATAACAAAGGCCCCTGGTCGAGTATAACAAAGTCCCCTGATCGAGTATAACAAAGCCCCCTGGACGAGTATAACAAAGTCCCCTGATAACAAAGTCCCGGATCGAGTATAACAAAGTCCCCTGATCGATTATAACAAAGTCCCCTAGTCGATTATAACAAATTCCCCTTATCGAGTATTACAAAGACTCCTTATCGAGTATAACAAAGTCCGGTGATCGAGTATAACAAAGGCCCCTGGTCGAGTATAAAAAAGTCCCCAGATCGAGTACAACAAAAGTCCCCTGATCGAGTATAACAAAGTCCCTGATCGAGTATAAAAAGTCCCCTGGCCCAGTATAACAAAGTCCCCTATATCGAGTATAAATAAAAGTCCTTGATCGAATATATCAGTCCTCTGGTCGAGTATATAGCAAAGGCCCTGATCGAGTAAGTCAAAGTCCCCTGATCGAGTATATAACAAATTCTCTTATCGAAAGTATAACAGCACCTTATCGAGTATAAATAAAGTCCCCTGATCGAAAGTATAACAAAGGCCCTGGTCGAGTATATAACAAAGTCCCCTGATCGAGGATAACAAAAGTCCCCTGATCGAGTATAACAAAGTCCCCTGATCGGGTATAAAAAAGTCCACTGGTCCAGTATAAAAAGTCCCCTGATCGAGTATAACAAAGGACCCAGGACGAGTATAACAAAGTCCCCTGATCGAGTATAACAAAAGTCCCTTGATCGAGTATAACAAAGTCCCTTGGTCGAGTATAACAAAGTTTTCTTATCGAGTATAACAAAGGCCCCTGGTCGAGTATAACAAAGTTCTCTGATCGAGTTTAACAAAATTCCCCTGATCGAGTATAACAAAATCCCCTAATCAAGTATAGAAAATCCCCTCATCGAGTATAACATATCCCCTGATCGAGTATAAAAAAGCCCTCTGGTCGAGTATAACAAAGTCCCCTGATCGAGTATAACAAAGTCCCCTGGTCGAGTATAACAAAGTCCCCTGATCGAGGATAACCAAAACCCCTCATCGAGTATAACAAAGTCCCATGATTGAGTATAACAAAATCCCCTGATCGAGTATAACAAAGTCCTCTGGTTGAGTATAACAAAGTCCCCTGATCGAGTATAACATATCCCCTGATCGCGTATAACAAAATTCCCCTGGTTCGAGTATGACAAAGTCCCCTGATTAATTTTAAAAAAGTCCCCTGGTTGAGTATAACAAAGTTCCCTGATCGAGTATAACAAAGTCCCCTTGTCGAGTATAACAAAGCCCCCTCATCGAGTATAACAAAGGCCCCTAATCGAGCATAAGAAAGTCCCCTGATTGAGTATAACAAAGTACCTATATCGAGTATAACAAAGTCCTCTTGTTGAGTATAACAAAGTCTCCTAATCGAATATAACATATCCCCTGATCGAGTATAACAAAATTCACCTGATCGAGTATGACAAAGTCCCATGATTAATTTTTAAAAAGCCCCTGGTTGAGTATAACAAAGTTCCCTGATCGAGTATAACAAAGTCCCCTGGTCGAGTATAACAAAGCCCCCTCTTCGAGTATAACAAAGTCCCCTCATCGAGTATAACAAAGTCCTCTTGTTGAGTATAACAAAGTCCCCTGATCGAGTATAACATATCCCCTGATCGAGTATAACAAAATTCCCCAGATCGAGTATGACAAAGTCCCATGATTAATTTTAAAAAAGTCCCCTGGTTGAGTATAACAAAGTTCCCTGATCGAGTATAAATAAAGCGCTCAATTGAGTATAACACAAAGTCCCCGGTCGTATAACAAAGTCCCCTGATCGAGTATAACAAAGTCCCTGATCGAGTATAACAAAGTCCCCTGATTGATTATAACAAAGTCCCCTGGTCGAGTATAACAAAGTCCATTGGTCAAGTATAAAAAAGTCCCCTGGTCGAGTATAACAAAGTCCCCAGATCGAGTATAACAAAGGCCCCTCATCGAGTATTACAAAGTCCATTGGTCAAGTATAAAAAAGTCCCCTTGTCGAGTATAACAAAGTCGTTGATCGTGTATAACAAAGTCCCCTCATCGAGTATAACAAAGCCCCCTGGACGAGTATAACAAAGCCCCTGATCGAGTATAAAAAAGTCCCTGATCGAGTATAATAAAGTCCCCTGGTCCAATATAACAAAGACCCTGATCGAGTAGAACATATCCCCTCATCCAGTATAACAACGTCTCCTGGCGCAGTATAACAAAGTCCGCAGATCGAGCATAACAAAGTCCCCTGATCGATTATAACAAAGTCCCCTGGTCGAGTATAACAAAGGGCCCTCATCGAGTAAGACAAAGTCCCTTGATCGAGTATAACAAAGTCCCCTGATCCTAGTATAACAAAGCCCACTGGACGAGTATAATAAAGACCCCTGAACCGAGTATAACAAAGTCCCCTAATCTAGGATAACAAAGGCCCCTGATCGAGTATTAGAAAGGTCTTTTATAGAGTATAACAAAGTCACCTGCTCGAGTATAACAAATTCCCCTTATCGAGTATAACAAATTCCCCTTATCGAGTATTACAAAGACTCTTTATCGAGTATAACAAAGTCCGGTGATCGAGTATAACAAAGGCCCCTGGTCGAGTATAAAAAAGTCCCCAGATCGAGTATAACAAAAGTCCCCTGATCGAGTATAACAAAGTCCCCTGGCCCAGTATAACAAAGTCCCCATATCGAGTATAACAAAGTCCCCTGATCGATTATATCAAAGTCCCCTGGTCGAGTATAGCAAAGGGCTCTGATCGAGTAAGACAAAGTCCCCTGATCGAGTATAACAAATTCCTCTTATCGAGAATAACAAAGTCCCCTTATCGAGTATAACAAAGTCCCCTGATCGAGTATAACAAAGGCCACTGGTCGAGTATAACAAAGTCCCCTGATCGAGGATAACAGAAGTCCCCTGATCGAGTATAACAAAGTCCCCTGATCGGGTATAAAAAAGTCCCCTGGTCCAGTATAACAAAGTCACCTGATCGAGTATAACAAAGGACCCTGGACGAGTATAACTAAGTCCCCTGATCGAGTATAACAAAAGTCCCTTGATCGAGTATAACAAAGTCCCTTGGTCGAGTAAAACAAAGTTTTCTTATCGAGTATAACAAAGGCCCCTGGTCGAGTATAACAAAGTCCTCTGATCGGGTATAACAAAATTCCCCTGATCGAGTATAACAAAGTCCCCTAATCAAGTATAGAAAATCCCCTCATCGAGTATAACATATCCCCTGATCGAGTATAAAAAAGTCCTCTGGTCGAGTAAAACAAAGTCCCCTGATCGAGTATAACAAAGTACCCTAGTCGAGTATAACAAAGTCCCCTGATCGAGGATAACCAAAACCCCTCATCGAGTATAACAAAGTCCCATGATTGCGTATAACAAAGTCCCCTGATTAATTTTCAAAAAGTCCCCTGGTGGAGTATAACAAAGTTCCCTGATCGAGTATAACAAAGTCCCCTTGTCGAGTATAACAAAGCCCCCTCATCGAGTATAACAAAGGCCCTTGAATGAGCATAACAAAGTCCCCTGATTGAGTATAACAAAGTCCCCTTATCGAGTATAACAAAGTCTCTTAAGGAGTATAAAGTCCCCTGGATTTGAGTATACATATCCCCTGATCGAGTATAACAAAATTCCCCTGATCGAGTATGACAAAGTCCCATGATTAATTTTAAAAAAGTCCCCTGGTTGAGTATAACAAAGTTCAATGATCGAGTATAACAAAGTCCCCTGGTCGAGTATAACAAAGCCCCCTCATCGAGTATAACAAAGGCCCCTAATCGAGTATAACAAAGTCCACTGATCGAGTATAACATATCCCTTGATCGAGTATAACAAAGTCCTCTGGTCAAGTATAAAAAAGTCCCCTGATCGAGTATAACATATCCCCTGATCGAGTATAACAAAGTCTCCAGGCCCAGTATAACAAAGTCCCCAGATCGAGCATAACAAAGTCCCCTGATCGATTATAACAAAGTCCCCCGACCGAGTATAAGAAAGGCCTCTGGTCGAGTATAACAAAGTCCCCTGGTGATAATAACAAAGTCCCCTGATCCTAATATAACAAAGCCCCCTGGACGAGTATAACAAAGTCCCCTGATCCAGTATAACAAAGTCCCCTGATCGAGTAAAACATATCCCCTGATCGAGTATAACAACGTTTCCTGACCCAGTATAACAAAGTCCCTAGATCGAGCATAACAAAGCCCCCTGGATGAGTATAACAAAGTCCCCTGATCGAGTATAACAAAGTCCCTGATCGAGTATAACAAAGTTCCCTGGACCAATATAACAAAGACCCTGGTCGAGTATATCATATCCCCACATCGAGTATAACAACGTCTCCTGGCGCAGTATAACAAAGTCCCCAGATCGAACAAAACAAAGTCCCCTGATCGATTATAACAAAGTCACCTGGTCGAGTATAACAAAGTCCATTGGTCAAGTATAAAAAAGTCCCCTGATCGAGTATAACAAAGTCCCCAGATCGAGTATAACAAAGGCCCCTCATCGAGTATAACAAAGTCCAATGTCAAGTATAAAAAAGTCCCCTTGTCGAGTATAACAAAGTCCTTGATCGAGTATAACAAAGTCCCCTGATCGAGTATAACAAAGCCCAGTGGACGAGTATAACAAAGTCCCCTGATCGAGCATAACAAAGTCCCCTGGTCCAATCTAACAAAGACCCTGATCGAGTATAACATATCCCCTCATCGAATATAACAACGTCTCCTGGCGTAGTATAACAAAGTCCCCAGATCGAACAAAACAAAGTCCCCTGATCAATTATAACAATGTCCCCTGGTCGAGTATAACAAAGGGCCCTCATCGAGTAAGACAAAGTCCCTTGATCGAGTATAACAAAGTCCCCTGATCCTAGTATAACAAAGCCCACTGGACGAGTGTAACAAAGACCCCTGAACCGAGTATAACAAAGTCCACTTATCTAGTATAACAAAGGCCCCTGATCGAGTATAAGAAAGGCCCCTCATCGAGTATAACAAAGTCACCTGATCGAGTATAACTAAGCCGCCTAATCGAGTATAACAAAGTCCCCTGGTCGAGTATAACAAAGTCCCCTGTTGGAGTCTAACAAAGTCCCCTTATCGATTATAGCAAATTCCCCTTATCGAGTATTACAAAGACCCCTTATCGAGTATAACAAAGTCCGGTGATCGAGTATAACAAAGGCCCCTGATCGAGTATAACAAAAGTTCCCTGATCGTGTATAACAAAGTCCCCTGATCAAGTATAAAAAAGTCCCCTGGCCCGGTATAACAAAGTCGCCATATCGAGTATAACAAAGACCCCTTATCGAGTATAACAAAGTCCGGTGATCGAGTATAGCAAAGGGCCCTGATCGAGTAAGACAAGTCCCCTGATCGAGTATAACAAAGTCCCCTGATCGAGTACAACAAAGCCCCCTGGACGAGAATAACAAAGTCCCCTGATCGAGTATAACAAA
>NW_024756788.1:0-5097 GCF_018991925.1 Homarus americanus | reverse complement strand
AAATGCCCCGCCATTAGCGATACTGAGCGTTCAAGGTCGTCTGAGGGAAGAGAGCGCTCCCCGCCCATAGCGAGAGGTTATGGAACTAGGCCTAAGTGATATTAAATGTAATTTGCCGAATTAATAATGATGCGATTCATGAAGTTAAGGGACTATTATTGAATTTGAAATTATTATAGATCGTTTATCAGTCTGAATAATGTTACGGGTGTCCCAAGGAGTTATTAGTTAGGCGGAAAATATGTCACGTAGACCTAAGCTAACGCCTTGAGGAGACGCGACGCTGCCTCTCTCTCAGTCGCAGGGAGGATTCATACAAAACAAGACGTCCCTGCGAGTCTGTCACAGAAATAGTCACGTGGCCTAGTCACCTGTGCTGCGCTATTGCAGTATAACAAGTAAGTCTCATTCGATCTCAGACAGGGTTAGATAGGGCAGTGGTAAAGTAAACTAGAGCTAACAGTGAGTTCATTTCAGGGTTTCCGTCAGAACCCACTTGACTGGAGTTGACCGGAGTTGACCAGAGTTTGACTGCGAGAGATTGACTGCCGTTTGAGACTGCCGTTGATGATTGAGGGTGGCGATTGTCGCCATTGGACCGATCAGAGTAGGCCTGTCACTGTTTAGCGGGGTACCAAAGGATCTCTGGAGGGAATCTAGCCTTCTGGTGCCGAGCTGACGTCGGCTCACAACACCACATGTCCCGAGCAGCTTAGTGAAACCCTCTTGCTAACGGGAAGCTAAAGCTCCTCTCAACTGCACAAGGTCTGATTGGCTCACTCTCTTCCTGCCCATGGACGCACTGGGAGTACACTGAGGCTATCTGAGTATATTAATGGTCACACACTGAGACCGTGAGTCTAGGACTCTAGGAGATACCCAGAGGAACATTTTATCTTCCTTATTACGGGTGTAATTAACACCATTCCTCAGACTGATATTATCTTGACGTGTGTAGTTTAATAGTCCTAAATAATTTTGATAGTATTGTTTTGAATGTTTGTGCCATTAAGTGGAACCAGAGTGATGCTGTGATTTGATTCTTTTAATGCATCTAATTGTTCTTCATAATTCTGATCTCAGGTATAACCTTGTTCCCCAGAGTAGTGGTTAAGTTAGGTTAGGAAGTGTGCATCTGTTGGGGTGCTATTATTTTGTTGAAAGCCCTTAAGGCCTATTCATTGTAGAGTATTTAATTTCTTATTTTTTATTACCATTTCCTCAGTGACTGATATTGTTTTGTTGAAAGCCCTTAAGGCCTTTTCATTGTAGAGTAGTTAATTTCTTATTTTTTAATACCATTTCCTAAGTGACTGATATTATTTTGTGAAAGCCCTTAAGGCCTGTTTCATGGGTGCAAGCAACATTTCTTAATACTTCAAATTTATTGTTGCCTGTGTTTCTAATAATTTCTATATCATGTATAACTTTTATTCCCCAGAGTAGTGTTTTAAGTTTAAGTTAAGAGGTGCGCATATTGGTGTACCATTATTTGATTGTGTTTGTAGTGTTGGAGGGAATATAAGTGTCTAAATTTTACAGTGTGTCTCATTCATCCCAGTCACAGACGCTATCCTTCCACGGGTCACGGACAATTCATTTTGTTTAGTAGATTTAAGTGTTCTTGTGCTGGTTCGGGATTTTCTCAAGGGGCGCTTCCACTGCCATTACCATCTATTAATTTTTAATAAACCCCAAGTCAAGTGAGAAATTAAAGTCCAGTAAATTCCGACCGGTTACATATATATATATATTATATATATATATATATATATATATATATATATATATATATATATATATATATATATATATATATATATATATATATATATATATATATATATATATATATATATATGTATATATATATATATATATATATATATATATATATATATATATATATATATATATATATATATATATATATATATGTATATATACACACACACAGTCAACCCTCACTTTACGCGGTTAATGTAACCTGCAGGGTCCCGCGGAAAGTGAGGAACGCTTAAAGTGAATAACATAACATATGGGATTAATTGAAATAGAGTCCGGGCCGACCCCCAAACTCCACTTTTTGACGACACACAACTTTGTTGTAGTAAAAATTTTATCTTAACTTTATGATGGTATGAAAAAACAAGCAATATAAAAGAGGTTAGGTTAGGAAAAATAAAAGTTAGGTTAGGAAAACTAAAAGTTATGTGGAACACTTACGTTAGTAGAAGAGATGGGTCAGCATACGGGGATGGAGGCTGGTTCCGAGGCAGAGGGCAGATTACTGGCCCTCAGGTGAATCACCATCACTGTCACTTACAGTTGTCAGGGCTTCCCTGACAAATCCCTCAAAGTCATCTTCACTGCCACTATCACTGGCTTGGGCTGGCTGTGGTGGGTTGCGGGCGAAAAAATCTGTTATGCTTTGCTGACGGCTGGTGTTGATGTTGTCGTGATACACCTTGATGTAGGGCTCCATAGTCTGCAACAGCTGGGTAGTGAAGATTTCATACCTGTTTGCGTCAGGGTCGTCGGAAAGGAGGAGCTTGGCTTTCTCGATACACTCGATGGCACCCCTAACATTACTATGGGATAAGTGTTGTTCTTCTTGGGATGAAGCACCACCTGCCTCTTCACTGACGTCGTCATCATCATCATCTACCATCTCGTCGGTAGTCACATCAGGATCCCTTATCACCTCCAGGATGTTGTCGTTGGTGGTCTCGGAGAAGCCTGGAACTGTAACAGTCTGCGCAGCTTCTCTGGCAAGGTCCACTGCTACTGCAACATTCTGAACCTCACCAGTCACAGATTGACTACTCCTCTCACCTGGTATTCCATGCAACATATGTCTCCATGCGTGACGAATTGCAGCAATAGACAGCTGATCCCATGACTCCACCAAGAAGTCCACAGCTTTCTTGATGTTAAATACTCTCCAGAATTGTTTGAACAGTATTTTTTGCTGTGCCAACTGTTGATCCTCATCTTCTTCGCTCTTGCTATCGGTGGTGGTGTCACTCAGGTTACGCAACTCTTCCCTGGTGTTGGTGTAGTCATTCAGGAGTTTGAATTTTTTCGTAGAGAATGCAGCTTTTACATTACAGATTAACTCTTGGTCCATGGGCTGTAATATAGACGTAGTGTTGGGAGGAAGGAAGACCACTTTTACGTTGGGGGTGACGATCTAACAGTAGGGGCGAGTGTCCTGGTGCGTTGTCCAGCAGCAACAAAATCTTGAATGGCACATTCTGTTGCTCACAGAATTTCTTTACATCGGGAACAAAACAGTCATCAAACCAGGAGAGGGACAGTGTAGAGAACATCCACGCCTTATGTGCGGTCAGCCAGTGGACATTTAGCTTGGTCACGTCCATGGTTTTGTAGGCGTGCGGCTTGCGTGCTGTGTGGATCACCGATAACTTGAGCTTACTGGTACCGGAGGCATTGGTGGTAAACAGGACAGTGATGCGTTCCTTCTGCATTTTCCGGCCCCGAATCTTGCTGGCATTCTTTACAACGAAGGACTTGGGAACATAAGAACATAAGAAAGGGATACTGCAGGAGGCCGACTGGCCCATAAGCAGGCAGACCTCACACCTATCCCAGCATTTCCATGTGCTTATCCACTGGGTTTTGAAGTACGCCTCTGATCTCACTATAGCACTCTGAAATTTATTCCATATCATCCACAACTCTATTACTAAACCAGTGCTTGCCTATATCCTTTCTGAATCGGAATTTATCTTAACGTGAAATATTTGTTCTGAAGGTGATTATTACTGATTTCCAGAACATCTTCTGATTTTACCTTTCATCCCACTTACCCAGGTAGTTTTCTCCAGAAAAGACCAGATTCATCCATGTTAAACACCTGGTCGTCGGTGTACTGTCCTTCCTCCATAATCTCACGTAAAAACGGAGGAAATTCCCGAGCCGCAGCACGATCAGCACTCGCTTCTTCACCACCAATGTTTATATTGGTGATCTTGTTCCGGATCTTAAACCTCTGTAACCACCCAGAGGAAGCATTAAAGGGTTTGGGCTCTGTAATTCCCATCTTTCGTGCCACTGCAATGTACAGTTCACGTGCGTACTCCTTAACAGAGCGCGTGTCGACCGCCATGTTCCGTCGCGCCTGACGCACCAAGTACCTCACAAGTAATTTTTCTGTCTTGAGAAGCACCTGGTTGTGAAAATATTTGATCATAGAAGCACCTGTAGACTTTGTGATCTTCATGTGCTCCTTTATCTTGGCTGCATCCTTCTTTATTGTTCGAATCGTAGATTCATTCACACCATGCTGGCGCGCCAAATCAACCTTCCTTGTTCCTTTCTCCATCTCTTGGATGATGGTATACTTCACCTCGTAGCTTAAGGAACGTCGTGTCTTCTTTGGCTTAGTGCCGCTGGGTCCAGGTAAGGAAAGGTTTCTCTCTGGGGGTGGTGGTCCGGCGGAAGCCATTTTAGAGAACAATGGATGCACGTTTACACGGTCTGGCGTGGAGGGATGAAACTGGCGCGGCTAGGTCAAGGATCATCTTTCCTCCCTCCCTCCCTCCCCCAGGTGGACACGTCATAATACTTTAAGCCAATTACAGCTAGCAGCAGGGGGGGATAGGGATGCATGGCCAATCACAGTCCGATACGTCATATGACGTTGGCCTCGCTTGCCGCTTTAACTTAACTTGAGCGATGAATGGTAGCCTTGCCAAAGCTGAACTTTCACTTAACGCGGATTTTTCCACAGCAACGCGGTGAGTGTCCAGCTCGAGAGCTATTTTTAGATTCGCACCACCCCCCACCCGCCACCCTGCCTGACTGCCTGTTTTAGCTCATAAAATTCATACAAATTACCCAGCCAGAATATAGTTTACATTGCTGGAATTCTTATAATTTGGTGATCATTTTGAATATAAACAACATATTTTTTGCATTAAACATACAATTTTAGATAAAATGTTTAATCTGAGTAAGTATGTTATCTTTTGTCCAAAATATATGACATTTATATTCAAAATATTCCTGGTCTTACAAGGAATCCAGCAATGTCAATTATATTATCCTAACTTTAATCTGAGGTATTATTTA
>NW_024756787.1:0-11832 GCF_018991925.1 Homarus americanus | reverse complement strand
TTTGCAAGCGTGAACTGAAGATTCCTGTGATCGAACTGGCATTTGTCAAAGCACAGAGAGAGAAGACTGGCAGTATAGGGGCTCTCATGATTTCTAGCCAAGATATTCCGGAGTCCAAGAGACAGGAGGCTGCCACAGAGAGACAGAAGAGGAGAAGAGTTGCCGAGGAAAAGAGACTTGAGAAGGCCCAGGGTGAGGTAAAAAAGGCCTATGATTGGAGTCAAATTGATTCAGAGTTTAATGACTTCCCCATGGCTGATCCGAGTGCTGACCAGGAGAATGGTGACTTTGTCCCTAACCTAGAAAATAATGATCCCAAACCTTCCAGGCATAAGATTCGAAATAGGAAAGATATCCCGAGCATAGCTCTGGCCAGCATGCGACACCACACTTGTCTCAGAGAAACTGCAGAGATAGCAACAGCTGCCTGGGTTGACGGTGGTTTGATAACACCTGATGATGTTCACCTGGTGATAGATCATAACAAAGTAAGGAGAGCTCAGGAGAAACTTGTCAGTAACCTAGAAGAGGAGTTTGATAAGGAGATAAGAGAAAATGGAGTCAATTGTTTGTTCTTTGATGGGAGAAGGGATGACACTAAAGTGTTCATGAAAGTTGGAGATTCTGACAAGTTGTTCCCTGCCATGGTGAAGGAGGAACACTACTCCTGCTGCAAGTGAACCAGGAGAAGTATTTGCTTGGCATTTCACTCCAGAGAAAGATGACATCAGGAAACCAGCTGAGATAGTGGCAGATAACATTGTGAACTGGCTCAGAGAGAGAGGAACGTAGACCAGACCCTGCAGGCCATTGGAGGGGACAGCACCAACACGAACACAGGGTGGCAAGGGGGGGTCATACAGTGGATAGAGCGGAAGATTGGGAGGAAGCTGGTCTGGATTGTTTGTGACCTCCACACCAACGAGTTGCCACTCAGACATCTGATTCAGGAGCTGGATGGCAAGACTCTTTCAAACAACAGATGGTCTGGTCCTCTTGGCAAGATGCTGGACTCTGCCACTGAGTTAGAAATAAATCCGAGCTTTGAAAAAAATCACAGTTGGCCCTCCACTCGTTGAGCTTGCACATACTGTCATTGACGACCTGAGTACTGACCAGTACTATGGTTACATGATTTGCAGTGCCATCAAAACTGGGGTCATGCCTGATAGACTTGCTTACCTGCAGATAGGTTCAGTCTCACATTCTAGGTGGCTCACAACGGCTCTCAGGTTCTGCAGAATTTGGGTCGCTCATCATAAACTGAAAGGGAACCAGCTTCACAGCACAAGGACTTATTGTCCAATTCATCGTGGTGTCTACTTGCCGTGGTTCAACACCAAAAGGTCAAGTCATCGTTCTCCGAAAGGTCCGAAGCATGTTCTCTTCCAGCTTGAGCTCTGAGAGTCAGCCAAGGAAGGTTCATTTCAGTTAGCATGGAGCAGACTGTGAGAGATCTTCCTGGTATGCTCATCCCGAGGCAGTTCTGCAGACAATGCTCTGCAGTAAGGATGAGGAGGAGAGAAGAGTGGCAGTCAAAAAAATCTTGGATATGAGACTTATGAGAGGATCTGGGCATGACGAATCAGTTGGTGACGATTCCTTCAGGGTCAGGAAGACTCCTGAAGTCAATCTAGGTGCCAAGACCCTCACTGATCTCATAGATCTGGATAACATCCAGGCTGGCAGTGAGGCCCCTCTTACCTGCAGCCTCACCAATGTTCAAGTCAGAGCTTTCCTGGACAAACCCATGCATGTCCCTGCCTGGCCCTCGCACACCCAGAGTATAGAGCGTTGTGTACAGCAAGTGAGCGAGGCCAGCAGTCACGTGTACAGCCAGAAGAGGAGAGAAGGCTACATCCGAGCTCAGGTGGTCAGCAGGGAGGTGATGAGTAGAAACAGAAGCAAGAAAGACATGTTCTCTATGGTGTGCAGCAACACCGGGTCGTAGTAGTAAAACCGGTTTTTGTATTTGATGATTTTGTTTTCTAAAGGAATATTAAATTTAATAAGTGTGTCAAGATCATTCGTTTCACTATTCTGGATCATTTTCATCCTAATAAATTAACCTGATACATTTACTTTACTTTAAATAAGCTATTTAGTGGTGTTGGTAAAAGGGTGGGAATACTGAATTTTCATAAGATTTCAAGTAAAAAATTTACCTAGCAAAAAATAAAAACTTTTCAACTCTGAAGATATCACATGATTCTGCACATAGAACTACATCATTAATACCATGGGCCGATTTTTCAAACTAAAAAAAAAAAAATTCGCCTCCGTATGACACACCCTAATAATACAGTCCCCTGATCGAGTATAACAAAGCCCCCTCATCGGGTATAACAAAGGCCCCTGATCGAGTACAGCAAAAGCCACTCATCGAGTAAAACAAAGGCCCCTGATCGAGTATAACAAAGTCCCCTCCTCAAGAATAACAAAGCCCCTCATCGTGTATAACAAAATCCCCTGATCGAGTGTAACAAAGTCCCCTGATCAAGTATAACAAAGTCCCTGATCGAAAGAGTATAACAAAGGCCCTTATCGAGTATAACAAAAGTCCCTGATCCAGGTGTAACAAAGGCTCCTCATCGAGTAAACAAAGGCCCCTAATTAAGTATAACAAAGTCCCCTGATCGAGTATAACAAAGGCCCCTTATCGAGTATAACAAAGTCCCCTGATCGAGTGTAACAAAGGCTCCTCATCGAGTAAACAAAGGCCCCTAATCGAGTATAACAAAGTCCCCTGATCGAGTATAACAAAGTCCCCTGATCAAACATAACAAAGCCCCCTCATCGAGTATTGCAAAGTACAATGATCGAGTTTATTAAAGTCCCCTGATCGAGTATAACAAAGTCCACTCATCGAGTATAACAAAGACCCCTGATCAAGTATAACAAAGCCCCCTGATCGAGTATAACAAAGCCCCCTAATCGAGTATAACAAAGGCCCCTCATCAAGTACAACAAAGTCCCCTGATCGAGTATAACAAAGTCCCCTGATTGAGTATAACAAAGGCCCCTTATCGAGTATAACAAAGTCCACTGATCGAGTGTAACAAAGGCTCCTCATCGAGGATAACAAAGTCCCCTGATCGAGTATAACAAAGTCCCCCGATCAAGTATAACAAAGGCCCTCATCGAGTATAACAAAGTCCCCTGATTGAGTAAAACAAGGCCCCTAGTCGAGTATAACAAATTCCCCTGATCAAGAATAACAAAGAACCCTGATCGAGTATAACAAAGTCCCTAGATCCAGTATAACAAAGTCATCTGATAGAGTAAAACAAAGGCCCCTCATCGAGTATAACAAAGTCCCCTGATCGAGTATAACAACGTCTACTGATCGAGTATAACAAAGCCCCTTGATCGAGCATAACAAAGTCCTCTGATCGAGTATAACAAATTTCCCTGATTAAACATAACAAAGGTTTCTCATCGAGTATAACAAAGTCCCCTGATCGAGTATGACAATGGCCCCTTATCGAGTATAACAAGGCCCCTCATCGAGTACAACAAAGCCCCCTGATCGAGTACAACAAAGTCCCCTGATCGAGTATAACAAAGTCACCTGAGCGAGTATAACAAAGGCTCCTCATCGAGTATAACAAAGGCCCATGATCGAGTATAAGAAAGTCCCTGATCGAGTATAACAAAGTCCCCCGATCGAGTATAACAAAGGCCCCTAATCGAGTATAACAAAGTCCCCTGACTGAGTATAACAAAGTCCCCTGATCGAGTATAACAAAGGCCCCTGATCGAGTATAACAAAGTACCCTGATCGAGTATAACAAAAGGCCCTCATCGAGTATAACAAAAGCCCCCAATCGAGTATAACAGAGCCCCTGATCAGGTATAACAAAAGCCCCCTGATCGAAGTATAACAAGGCCCCTGATCAAAAAGGTACCTGTAAGGCCCCTGATCTAGTATACCAAAGGCCCCTGATCGAGTATAACAAAGTCCCCTGATCGAGTATAACAAAGGCCCCTTATCGAGTAAAACAAAGACCCTGATCGAGTATAACAAAGTCCCCTGATCGAGTATATCAAAGTCCCCTGATCGAGTATAACAACGTCCCCTGATAGAGTATAACAAAGCCCCTGATCGAGTATAGCAAAGTCCCCTGATCGAGTATATTAAAGTCCCCTGATCGAGTATAACAAAGTCCACTGATCAAGTAAAAAAAGATCCCTCATCGAGTATAAGAAAGTCTCCTGATCGAGAATAACAAAGTCCCTTGATTGAGTATAACAAAGTCACCTGAACGAATATAATAAAGCCCCCTGAAGGAGTATAACTAAGCCCCCTGAAAGAGTATAACAAAGATACCTGATCGAGTGTAACAAAGTGCCCTGATAGAGTATAACAAAGTCCCCTATCGAGTATAACAAAGCCCACTAATCGAGTATAACAAAGCCCCCTGATCGAATATAACAAAGTCCCCTGATCCAGTATAATAAAGTCCCCTGATCGAGTATAACAAAGTCCCCTGATCGTGTATAACAAAATCCCCTGATCGAGTATAACAAAGTCCCCTGATCGAGTGTAACAAACGCCCCTCATCGAGTATAACAAAGGCCCCTCATCGAGTATAACAAAGTCTCCTGATCAAGTATAACAAAGTCCCCTGATCGAGTATAACAAAGGCCCCTCATCGAGTATAACAAAGTCCCCTGATCGAGTATAATAACGTCCCCTGATCGAGTATAACAAAGTCCCCTGATCGAGTATAACAAAGTCCCTGATCCAGGTATAATAAAGTCCCTGATCCCGGAGTATAACCAAAAGTCCCTGATCCAAGGTACAACAAAAGTCTTCTCATCGAGTATAACAAAGGCCCTGATCGAGTATAACAAAGTCCCTGATCCAGAGTATAACAAAGTCCTGATCGAGGTATAACAAAAGGCCCTGATCGAGTATAACAAAGTCCCCTGGTCGAGTATAACAAAGTCTTCTCATCGAGTATTTCAAAGGCCCCTGATCGAGTATAACAAAGTCCCCTTATCGAGTATAACAAAGTCCCCTGATCGAGTATAACAAAGGCCCCTCATCGAGTATAACAAAGTCCCCTCATCGAGTATAACAAAGCCCCCTGATCGAGTAGAGCAAAGTCCCCTGATCGAGTATATTAAAGTCCCCTTATCGAGTATAACAAAGACCACTATCGAGAATAAAAAGTCCCTCATCGAGTATAACAAAGTCCCCTGATCAAGAATAACAAAGAACCCTGATCGAGTATAACAAAGTCCCTAGATCCAGTATAACAAAGTCATCTGATAGAGTAAAACAAAGGCCCCTCATCGAGTATAACAAAGTCCCCTGATCGAGTATAACAAAGTCCACTGATCGGGTATAACAAAGCCCCTTGAAAGAGCATAACAAAGTCCCCTGATCGAGTATAACAAAGTCCCCTGATCAAACATAACAAAGGCCCCTCATCGAGTATAACAAAGTCCCCTTGGTCGTGAGTATGACAATGCCCCTTATCGAGTATACCAAGGCCCCTCATCGAGTACAACAAAGCCCCTGATCTACAACAAAGTCCCCTGATCGAGTAGTATAACAAAGTCCTGAGCGAGTATAACAAAGGCTCCTCATCGAGTATAACAAAGGCTCCTGATCGAGAATAAGAAAGTCCCTGATCGAGTATAACAAAGTCCTCGATCGAGTATAACAAAGGCCCCTAATCGAGTATAACAAAGTCCCCAATTGAGTATAACAAAGTCCTGATCGTGGAGTATAACAAAGGCCCCTGATCGAGTATAACAAAGTACCCTGATCGAGTATGCAACAAAGGCCCTCATCGAGTATAACAATGCCCCTAATCGAGTATAACAGAGCCCCTGACGCATAACAAAGCCCCCTGATCGAGTATAACAAAGTCCCCTGATCGAGTATAACAAAGGCCCCTGATCGAGTATACCAAAGGCCCCTGATCGAGTATAACAAAGTCCCCTGATCGAGTATAACAAAGGCCCCTTATCGAGTACAACAAAGACCCCTGATCGAGTATAACAAAGTCCCCTGATCAAGTATATCAAAGTCCCCAGATCGAGTATAACAACGTCCCCTGATAGAGTATAGCAAAGTCCCATGATCGAGTATATTAAAGTCCCCTGATAGAGTATAACAAAGTCCACTGATCAAGTATAAAAATATCCCTCATCGAGTATAAGAAAGTCTCCTGATCGAGAATAACAAAGTCCCTTGATCGAGTATAACAAAGGCCCCTGATCGAGTATAACAAAGGCCCCTGATCGAGTATACCAAAGGCCCCTCATCGAGTATAACAAAGTCCCCTGATCGAGTATAACAAAGGCCCCTTATCAAGTAAAACAAAGACCCCTGATCGAGTATAACAAAGTCCCCTGACGAGTATATCAAAGTCCCCTGATCGAGTATAACAACGTCCCCCTGATAGAGTATAACAAAGCCCCCTGATCGAGTACAGCAAAGTCCCCTGATCGAGTATATTAAAGTCCCCTGATCGAGTATAACAAAGTCCACTGATCAAGTATAAAAAGATCCCTCATCGAGTATAACAAAGGCCCCTGATCGAGTATAACAAAGTCCCCTGATCGAGTATAACAGAGGCCCCTCATTGAGTATAACAAAGTCCCCTCATCGAGTATAATAACGTCCCCTGATCGAGTAGAACAACGTCCCCTGATAGAGTATAACAAAGCCCCCTGATCGAGTAGAGCAAACTCCCCTGATCGAGTATATTAAAGTCCCCTGATCGAGTATAACAAAGACCACTATCGAGAATAAAAAGTCCCCTCATCGAGTATAAGAAAGTCTCCTGATCGAGAATAACAAAGTCCCCTTATCGAGTATAACAAAGTCACCTGAACGAGTATAACAAAGCCCCCTGAACGAGGATAACAAAGATACCTGATCGAGTATAAAAAGTGCCCTGATAGAGTATAACAAAGTTCCCTGATCGAGTATAGCAAAGTCCAATGATCGAGTATATTAAAGTCCCCTGATCGAGTATAACAAAGTCCACTGATCGAGTATAACAAAGACCCCTCATCAAGTATAACAAAGTCCCCTGATCGAGTATAACAAAGTTCCCTGATCGAGTATAACAAAGGCCCCTTATCGAGTATAACAAAGTCCCCTGATCGAGAGTAACAAAGGCTCCTCATCGAGTATAACAAAGGCCCCACGATCGAGTATAACAAAGGCCCCTCATCGAGTACAACAAAGTCCCCTGATTGAGTACAACAAAGGCCCCTGGTCGAGTATAACAAAGTCCCCTGATCAAAAATCACAAAGAACCCTGATCGAGCATAACAAAGTCCCCAGATCCAGTATAACAAAGTCATCTGATAGAGTAAAACAAAGGCCCCTCATCGAGTATAACAAAGTCCCTGATTGAGTATAACAAAGTCCCCTGATCGAGTATAACAAAGGCCCCTGATCGAGTATAATAACGTCACCTGATAGAGTATAGCAAATTGCCCTGATCGAGTACAACAAAGTCCCCTGATCGAGTGTAACAAAGTCCCCTGATCAAGTATAACAAAGTCCATTGATTTAGTATAACAAAGCCCCTTGATCGAGGATAAGAAAGTCCCCTGACCGAGTATAACAAAGTCCCCTGATCAAGCATACATAACAAAAAGCCCCCTCATCGAGTATAACAAAGTCCCCTTATCGAGTATAACAAAAGTCCCCTGATCGAGTATAAATAATCGCCCCCTCATCGAGTACAACAAAGCCCCCTCATCGAGTACAACAAACCCCTGATCGAGTATAACAAAGTCCCTGATCGAGTATAACAAAGGCCTCATCGAGAAGGCAACAGTTCCCTGATCGAGTATAACAAAGTCCCCTGTGATCGAGCAAAAATAAAGTCCCCTGATCGAATATAACAAAGGCCCTCAACAACAGTATAAGCAACAAATGTCCCCTAATCGAGTATAACAACAAAGTCCCCATCGAGTATAACAAAGGCTCCTCATCGAGGCAAAGGCCCCTCATCGAGTATAAGAAAGTCTCGACGAGAGCACAAAGTCTCCCGATCGAGTATAACAAAGGCCCCTCATCGAGTATAAATAAAGTCCCTAGATTGAGTCCAACAAAGGCCCCTGGTCGAGTATAACAAAGACCCCTCATCAAGTATAACAAAGTCCCCTGACCAAGAATAACAAAGAACCCTGATCGAGGATAACAAAGTCCCCTGATCGAGTATAACAAAGTCCCCCGATCGAGTATAACAAAGGCCCTCATCGAGTATAACAACGTCCCCTGATTGAGTAAAACAAAGGCCCCTAGTCGAGTATAACAAATTCCCCTGATCAAGAATAACAAAGAACCCTGATCGAGTATAACAAAGTCCCTAGATCCAGTATAACAAAGTCATCTGATAGAGTAAAACAAAGGCCCCTCATCGAGTATAACAAAGTCCCCTGATCAAGTATAACAAAGTCCACTGATCGAGTATAACAAAGCCCCTTGATCGAGCATAACAAAGTCCCCTGATCGAGTATAACAAAATCCCCTGATCAAACATAACAAAGGCCCCTCATCGAGTATAACAAAGTCCCCTGATCGAGTATGACAATGGCCCCTTATCGAGTATAACAAGGCCCCTCATCGAGTACAACAAAGCCCCCTAATCGAGTACAACAAAGTCCCATGACCGAGTATAACAAAGTCCCCTGAGCGAGTATAACAAAGGCTCCTCATCGAGTATAACAAAGGCCCCTGATCGAGTATAAGAAAGTCCCTGATCGAGTATAACAATGTCCCCCGATCGAGTATAACAAAGTCCCCTGATCGAGTATAACAAAGGCCCCTGATCGATTATAACAAAGTACCCTGATCGAGTATAACAAAGGCCCCTGCCCCTAATCGAGTATAACAGAGCCCCTGATCGAGAATAACAAAACCCCCTCATCGAGTATAACAAGGCCCTGATCGAGTATAAACAAAGGCCCTGATCTCCGAAAGTACCAAGGCCCTGATCGAGTATAACAAAGTCCCTGATCGAGTATATAAGGCCCCTTATCGAGGTAAACAAGACCCCTGATCGAGTATAACAAAGTCCCCTGATCAAGTATATCAAAGTCCCCAGATCGAGTATAACAACGTCCCCTGATAGAGTATAACAAAGCCCCCTGATCGAGTATAGCAAAGTCCCCTGATCGAGTATATTAAAGTCCCCTGATCGAGTATAACAAAGTCCATTGATCAAGTATAAAAATATCCCTCATCGAGTATAAGAAAGTCTCCTGATCGAGAATAACAAAGTCCCTTGATCGAGTATAACAAAGGCCCCTAATCGAGTATAACAAGAGCCCCTGATCGAGTATACCAAAGGCCCCTGATCGAGTATAACAAAGTCCCCTGATCGAGTATAACAAAGGCCCCTTATCAAGTAAAACAAAGACCCCTGATCGCGTATAACAAAGTCCCCTGATCGAGTATATCAAAGTCCCCTGATCGAGTATAACAACGTCCCCTGATAGAGTATAACAAAGCCCCCTGATCGAGTATAGCAAAGTCCTCTGATCGAGTATATTAAAGTCCCCTGATCGAGTATAACAAAGTTCACTGATCAAGTATAAAAAGATCCCTCATCGAGTATAACAAAGGCCCCTGATCGAGTATAACAAAGTCCCCTGATCGAGTATAACAAAGTCCCCTCATCGAGTATAATAACGTCCCCTGATGGAGTAGAACACCGCCCCCTGATAGAGTATAACAAAGCCCCCTGATCGAGTAGAGCAAAGTCCCCTGATCGAGTATATTAAAGTCCCCTGATCGAGTATAACAAAGACCACTATCGAGAATAAAAAGTCCCCTCATCGAGTATAAGAAAGTCTCCTGATCGAGAATAACAAAGTCCCCTGATAGAGTATAACAAAGTCACCTGAACGAGTATAACAAAGCCCCCTGAACGAGGATAACAAAGATACCTGATCGAGTATAAAAAGTGCCCTGATAGAGTATAACAAAGTTCCCTGATCGAGTATAGCAAAGTCCAATGATCGAGTATATTAAAGTCCCCTGATCGAGTATAACAAAGTCCACTGATCGAGTATAACAAAGACCCCTCATCAAGTATAACAAAGTCCCCTGATCGAGTATAACAAAGTCCCCTGATCGAGTATAACAAAGGCCCCTTATCGAGTATAACAAAGTCCCCTGATCGAGTGTAACAAAGGCCCCTTATCGAGTATAACAAAGGCCTGATCGGTATAACAAAGTCCCCTGATCGGATATATTAAAGTCCCTTATCGAAACAACAAAGGCCACTATCGAGAATAAAGTCCTCATCGAGTATAAGAAAGTCTCTGATCGAGAATAACAAAGTCCCCTGATCAAGAATCACAAAGAACCCTGATCGAGCATAACAAAGTCCCCAGATCCAGTATAACAAAGTCATCTGATAGAGTAAAAAAAAGGCCCCTCATCGAGTATAACAAAGGCCCCTGATCGAGTATAACAAAGTCCCCTGATTGAGTATAACAAAGTCCCCTGATCGAGTATAACAAAGGCCCCTGATCGAGTATAATAACGTCACCTGATCGAGTATAGCAAATTCCCCTGATCGAGTACAACAATGTCCCCTGATCGAGTGTAACAAAGTCCCCTGATCGAGTATAACAAAGTCCATTGATTTAGTATAACAAAGCCCCTTGATCGAGGATAAGAAAGTCCCCTGACCGAGTATAACAAAGTCCCCTGATCAAGCATAACAAAGCCCCCTGATCGAGTATAACAAAGTCCCCTTATCAAGTATAACAAAGTCCCCTGATCGAGTATAACAATCGCCCCTCATCGAGTACAACAAAGCCCCCTCATCGAGTACAACAAAGTCCCCTGATCGAGTATAACAAAGCCCCCTGATCGAGTATAACAAAGGCTCCTCATCGAGTATAACAAAGGTCCCTGATCGAGTATAACAAAGTCCCCAGATCGAGCAAAACAAAGTCCCCTGATCGAGTATAACAAAGGCCCTCACCGAGTATAACAAAGTCCCCTGATCGAGAATAACAAAGTCCCCTGATCGAGTATAACAAAGGCTCCTCATCGAGTATAACAAAGGCCCCATCGAAACCCTGATCGAGTATAACAAAGGCTCCTCATCGAGTATAACAAAGGCCCCTGATCGAGTATAACAAAGTCCCCAGATTGAGTACTACAAAGGCCCCTGGTCGAGTATAACAAAGCCCCTTGATCAAGAATAACAAAGTCCCCTGATTGAGTACAACAAAGGCCCCTTATCGAGTATAACAAAGTCCCCTGATCGAGTGTAACAAAGTCCCCTGATCAAACATAACAACGCCCCCTCATCGAGTATTGCAAAGTCCAATGATCGAGTATATTAAAGTCCCCTGATCGAGTATAACAAAGTCCACTGATCGAGTATAACAAAGACCCCTGATCATGTATAACAAAGCCCCCTGATCGAGTATAACAAAGCCCCCTAATCGAGTATAACAAAGGACCTCATCAGTACAACAAAGTCCCCTGATCGAGTATAACAAAGTCCCCTGATTGAGTATAGCAAAGGCCCCTTATCAAGTATAACAAAGTCCCCTGATCGAGTGTAACAAAGGCTCCTCATCGAGGATAACAAAGTCCCCTGATCGAGTATAACAAAGTCCCCCGATCGAGTATAACAAAGGCCCTCATCGAGTATAACAAAGTCCCCTGATTGAGTAAAACAAAGGCCCCTAGTCGAGTATAACAAAGTCCCCTGAACAAGAATAACAAAGAACCCTGATCGAGTATAACAAAGTCCCTAGATCCAGTATAACAAAGTCATCTGATAGAGTAAAACAAAGGCCCCTCATCGAGTGTAACAAAGTCCC
>NW_024756786.1:0-30868 GCF_018991925.1 Homarus americanus | reverse complement strand
AGTGGAGTTCCCCAAGGCTCAGTACTTGGACCATTATTATTTATTATATACATAAACGACATAGATATCGGCATAGACAGCAACATAAGGAAATTTGCTGACGACACTAAAATAGGACGTGTTATTAGATCTGACGAGGACTCCGCAAAACTACAGGAAGATCTAAACAAATTTTTCGAATGGTCTGAAAATGGCAGATGAAATTCAACGTGGACAAATGTAAAGTACTCAGTATAGGAGATGTAAACAGGGAAACCAGTTACCAGATGAACAAAGATGCCATTGAGAAATCCGACTGCGAGAGAGATTTAGGAGTAATGATAAGTAGGAACCTTAAGCCAAGTAAACAATGTGTTTTTCCTTGTAACAAAGCTAATAAAGTACTTGGGTTCATAAACAAAGGTGTGTTAGTTACAAGACTAGTGGGGGGTCATCCTAAAACTGTATCTTGCGCTTGTGAGACCACACCTGGATTATGCAGTTCAGTTCTGGTCACCGTATTACAGAATGGATATAGAATCCTTGGAAAGAATTAAGAGGAGAAGGACAAGACTAATCCCGGGCATTAGGAACCTTGAGTATAGAGACAGGTTAAAGCATCTTATTTGCACTCCCTCGAGAGACATAGAGCGAGGGGCGACCTGATAGAGGTGTATAAATGGAAGTCAGGGCTAAACAAAGGGGACATTACAAAGGTACTCAAACTATCCAACCAGGAGCAAACTCGTAACAATGGTTTTAAATTAGACAAATTTAGATTTAGGCGCGAAATAGGTAAACACTGGTTTGGAAACAGAGTAGTGGATGAATGGAACAAGTTACCAAATATCAACATTAACTCGAATACGCTGGAAAGCTTCAAACATAGGTTGGATGCTTATAATTATGTGCAATAGGGGTTGGGTGTAAACGGGACTGCCCAGTATGGGCCAATAGGCCCGCTGCAGTTTCCACCATTCTTATGTTCTTTTGCTCGTATGTTTAGTGGCTTGAGGTGGACGAAGGGCGAGAGGAGAGAGGTGAGTCTTGTCTTACCAATGTTGTGTGTTTAAGGTTAGTCAAACAAGGGTGGTGGTACTGCCGGAAAAGTAGTTGTGGTGGTGCTACTGGGAAAGTGATTGTAGTGGTGCTAACGAGAAAATGATTGTGGTGGTGTTACCGGAAAAGTGATTGCGGTGGTACTGTCAGAAAAGTGTTTGTGGTGGTGCTACTGGTTAAATGATTATGGTGTTCCTGAGGAAGTGATTGCGGTGGTGCTACTGAGGAAGTGATTGTGGTGGTGTTACTGAGGGAGTGATTGCAATGGTGCTACTGAATGATTGTAATGGTGCTACTGAGGGAGTGATTGTAATGATGCCACTGAGAGAAGGATTGTGGTGAGGAACATTTATTCCATTATATAACTCTCCAAGTATTATTACATATAATATACTTTTCCTGCCAACTTAACAGTTTATAGTTAATATAAATTTGACTAATTCACCATATATATAAATTACTAATTAAACAGGTGATATAAATTAATAATCTAAAACGACTTGGGGGTGGGGTAATGTGTGGACCCTTTACCTGTCAGACTTTGGGATACTTATGTGAGCAAAGTAACTCGCAGCCGTAGTGAATATTTTCTTATATTTCAATTCCAATATATACAAATCCATCTTCACAGTGCAATTAGATTAGTATTAACCCGAAAAGAAATGATACAAAGTAATAATTATTAACAAAAGTGCCGATTATTCATTCTTACAAGGTAAACTAAAATTGACGTAAATCAACTGTTAGGTATGAAAAACTAAGGCAAAATATCCAACCAAATAATACGAATATTATTCTATTATTCTTTGATATATTATCTTTTATGTAGATAAGAGCTGCTATCGGATTTACCTGATCGTTTAACAGAAGAGATAAAGTTGTTTGATGGAGCGTTAGGGAGTGTAGACAGCACATTGGCCTGCGACTACAATGCAGTACTTTCATTTTCTCTTCTGCTGCGGCGTTAAGATAGTATTCATAATCTTTCATTCATATCCTCTTCTATAAACTAGGTACCCATCACAACTAGGTAATCTGGGAGGTTTTGTTGCTAAAATTATTGCAAGTCTTGAATACAGCTCAAATATATGTGATTATCCAATATAAATGTAAGGGTGGCTGAACATACTGTCATCACTGTAAGAGCGGCAGTTTCTCTCTCTTACTCTGCCACCCTTATCTTACTCATACTTTTCTTGTCTTAGTTCTTTCAAGTGTTGTTTTTACTTACTTCAATTCATGGTTACTACATAACCTCAGTTCTTTTTGGTAGCATGGACGAGGGTCTAGGCACATGGGTATTGTAATTCTGGTATCATGTCACTTGGACGGAAATAAAGGTAACTGCTGTGGGAGAAATGAATACTCCTAAAATACTCAAAGAACAAGTTTATTAATATTGAATCAAAGTGGGGAAAAATATATATCGTTAACATATAACTACCAGGCTCACTCCTGGGCTTATTGCAGACTGAGTATTTCCTATTTACTTATTTTCACTCCTTTGCAAGTTACTCAGATCCTACACTCTTACTGCAGACAACCTTACTGGTGTTACATTACGTTACAGTTACAAGGATCAATTCCTTGACTTTACTCACATTACATATAAACACATGACAACTCCTTGGCTCCTCTTAACTGCCAATCCCAGTAGGTACTTACTTCACCCACATTACTGGTGATACATTTCATTACATACATGGCCAACTTACATATGGTATTTCACACTAACTGTTGGTAGGGCATATGAGATGCACTCAAAACACACAACATGTTAATACTGAAACCAGCAAATACATGGGTCCATTACCCAACATGGGATAATTATTAGCAAACACATACAACCACATTGTGGACCATAACTCCAAAGCATGTCCCAGGGTATAGCACCGGCGCCTCTAACAACTGACGACTACTGTTGTGGTCGACACGTGGCGAGCGTCTGGGGTCCAGCCCCGCGATGTTGATCTGTAGTAAGTTAATCATGTTGAATCACCGAGCGATGCATATATTGATCCCTGCTGGTTACCCACCGGCTCAGCAGCCGATGGGATGTTCAAATAAGCCCACCCTGGAATCTGGGAACAAACGGGAGAGGACGTCACGGGACCGGGAAGCACGACGACAACACAAAACAAATATTTCGTCTCGCAACGTCAGACGACATTTACTTTATATTACTTTTTACACTGGGTGAATGACAATTCCACTGTTAAAGCATGAACTCTGATATTCACTACAATTGACTGAATCAAACTGAATGGCTATAAAACACCGCTACATACCCGGGAACAAACGGGAGAGGACGTCACGGGACGCTCTCTCCCTCTCCCCCGTGGTTATATACCCCCGAGTTGCCAGCGATCGCTACTCACGCAACAACTCGACTGTTACGCATTCAAGTATGACCCTCGGTTGACAAAGGTCTGGCGAATTACTAAAGTTGATTTAGACAGACTAATCAAGATTGAGCTTGTCAGGAGAGATTGGAAAAAACGTATTGACGACTGCGTTCGAAGGCGGGACTTACCGGGAGGGATCGCGAGTCGAAGCGTCGACGGCGAAAAACGCGTCTTCTCGGGGACGGCTAACCCACTCGCGTTTTGTGGTCGTAGAGTTTAATAAGAATCATTAGTGTTAAAACAGACTAACAGTCAATGTGACCACGACATAAATACAGTCGAGTCTGGATTTACGCGGGTTTGGTTTACGCGTTTGGTCGTTTACGCGGTGCCTTGCCAGAACGAAATTCTTTAATTACGCGGTAAATTTGGTCATTTACGCGGGAAGCGGCGCGGGCAGGGTGCGCACGAGGTCGTCCGGTCGTCGAAGCATTACCGAGTTCTTCGCCCACCACAGTCGGCCCAAGTCAGGGATAGTGATAGTGAGGATATGGACTTTGAGGGGTTTGACAAAGAGGCCCTGCAAGCCTCTGTGGTGGATAGTGATACAGGTGAGGGTCAATGATCTGCCGTCTGCCTTGGAACCAACCCCCCATGCCCGTGTGCCCAGCCATCTTTTCTACTAACGTAAGTGGTAAAAAACCTAATATTATTGATATTTCTTTTCTGTATTATGTGTGTGCATACCATCATAAAGTTAAGATACTATTTTTACTACAACGTACGTATTGTGTCGCAAAAAGTGGAGTTTGGGGGTCGGCCCAGTCTCTATTTTAATTAATTCCCTATGTTCCATTATTTCATTTACGCGTTTCTCGCGGGCCTCCACGGGTTCAATCGACCGCGTAAATGCAGACCCAACTGTACTCTATGTATACTCACCATCGTTGATATCGCTATAGAGATGTGTTTTGGGGGAGATAATCTCTACTGGCACTGTAGTTATATGCCGAAAATAAAGAATTTTTTTTTTTTACTACAGGTTAGGCAAGGTTAGGTTAGGTTGTATTTATTGGGCAAAACCCAAGAGGCAAAATTTCGATTTCTGGTTCTTTTGAAAACATCCACAAGGCATTGTGGTCATTTTTGGTCTTTGAGTCCAACATGTATCATAAAAATGAATGGTCCAAGTACTGAGCTTTAGGGTACTTAAGCACACACGTACGCTGTGGAAGCTTAACAATGACTGGGGAGAAAACACTCGGGAACGCTGTGATGCTCCGCAAGAGAGCGTAGCACACCGAGGTGAGAGAGGGTGGCGCGCCATATAAAGTAGCCCGTGTTGGGTGACAACGTTATACTGAATTGGTCGGAATCGTGGGTATCTAAAGAGTAGGAACGTTCTAACGAAACAGCATTGTGTGGGGCAACATTAAGCTAGGACTGGGTGTACTAAGTTCTTGCATACATTCCTTTAATACTCTGGCAAATATCTCATCGGGAACTGCCGACTTCTTAGGTTTAACTTGTCTGTTTGTTTACTAACATAGTTACTAGTCACTCCTATCTTGCTTGATCTACTTTCTTCGCTATTTCTGTATATAGTCGGTGCCTCGGGTATCATGTTTAAAGTTTCGATGACGAAAACTGTTGAAAAATATCTCCAGATTATTGTTCGGTTCCCTGTCGTTAGCCTGCCAGTATCTGACTGTATTGGTCCAATATTGTCACGTGTTTTAGTGTGATACATTTGGAAGAATCTCTTGGGTTTGACTTTGCCTCCCTTGATACCTTCAGTTCTTTGCTTTTCTTATCTCAGTCTTAACCCTACTGGCCAATTCCTTATAATAATCTCGGAGGCAAACTTCAGCCGTTCTTTGTCCAATAATATTCTTTAAATAATTATCTATCTGTGTTTTTTGTATAGTATGTTCTGCCTTTGTGTATTAAGTAACTCATTTAAATTGTTGTGGAACTTGTCAACCTCAGATCTCGTGATGTCACCAGGTAAAGTGAGGTCGCCCTCTGGGTACATTGTGTGAGGTCATATAATTCACTGCTTGAGTCCTATTTGTTAGAGAGATCTCAGTGTGTGATGATTGGTGGAACCATTGCAGATCCTGTCCCTTTGCAGTTTGGAGTCCCACAGACATCAGTTTTGGGACCACTTGTGTTTACAGTCTACACCAGTAGTCTTGCATCTCTGCCGGATGTCCGTAGATGCTCGGGGTGTTGCGTATTTTCTATGCCGATGATAATGAAATCTTTAATGTCTGATACGTATTAAGATTTGGATGGCTTGGAGAAAACTTGTACTGAATAATCGCAGAACCGAGATTATCGTCATCCAGGGAAATATGAGGGGAGAAGACACAGATGATTGGGCTCCTTTATACAGTAGGCCTACTTTGGGGAAATGTAATTCAGTCCTGTTGATTCTGTGCGTAATCTTGGCGAGTAATGTGAATCGAAAATTAATATTAAATAGCATATAAATTCAGTAGATGCAATTTTCATATTCAAATTCTATAGTACAGCTCAGTATGTTGTTAATCACTTATTTGGATTGACAATGTATTGTGAGTACAGTATTATATTTTTCGAGTATTTTAGCCGATAAAAGTACCAATAATATTACGGTAGTTGCTCAAAGTGGAGAAGGGTTTGAAAGAGAGGGAAAATGTGGAGTAAAATACTAAAAAGAACAATAAACGAACCTTTGAAAACCTGACCTGACCTTAACCTATAAAAATCCTAAAACTATAAAGCACGTACAGCACCTTATTGTTGTTTAATGTGTTGAAGTTTTCCGTGTTCAGGTGGGGAGGGGATCTATGAACTTGAAAGTGATTTTTAACCTTTCTATAGATTAAGGAAGGTTAGGTCAGGTTTTCAAAGGTTTGTTTAGTGTTATTTTTAGTATCTTACCCCACATTCTCCATCTACTTCAAAGCCCTGTCCACTTGTTGGGAATTGGTGATGTTTTATACAGTACTATACATTCAGTAAGTGGGAAACACTGGAGCACCTTAGCTTTTGTGTTTATTCAAGACATTGTCAGGTCCTGAGACCCAACTGTGGGTGACCTGACATTGCATCAGAAGGTCAGTATTTTGAGACCACTCATCGTCCACCCTACCTCCACCTGACATTGCATCATGTCTGTTCAGTAACAGGAGACCCACTAACCCCCACAGCTCAGTGTGACTGGGAAATACCCGTCGTCGTTGTAACACCGTATCAAAGATTTGTAGTTTTTTAATTATATTTATTAACTAAGCTTTTAGATAAACAATTCGGGATTATTCTAGTAAAGAAATGGAATTTCTAACTTAAGAAGAACTGCTTATACGGACTCCGGTAGTTTAGACTCCCGGAAATCTTTCCCCAGCACCCAGAAACATTCTGGGATGTGGGCTAGTGTCTGTCTGTGTTGTTTAGTCTCTGGGAAACTTTTCCCGGTAACCGAAAAAAAGAAATCCGAGGACAAGGGATTTTTCTGTGTTTGAGAAAGTCGTTTGGACACCGGCAAATCTCTCGTCCCCGGAAGTTGCTTCCATCAAAGAAAGTTTATTTATTTATTTTTATTTATTTATTTAATTTTTTTTGCATAATATGCAGAACCCCCGACTGAAATTAGATTAGGTTAAAGTAAGTTTCTTTGGTAAGGTTAGGTTAGGTCAGGTTGCGTTAGGTCCTGTTCATTCTTGTTTCCATTTTTTGTGTTCAATATCATGCAAATAGTATCTCCAAAAATTTTGGTTCAATTCCATGAGTTTTTTTTTTTCTGGTGCTAACGGTCTCCTTCACCTTTACCCATTATAATGTTTTACAGTGTTGTGTATTATATAGTTATTGGTTACATTTCCAGGAAGCTTCAAGGACCAGCAACACATCTCGGTATGACCAGTACAGACTCAACTGTACACACTGTCCAGACCCATATATTATGACGGCACCAATGACAACTGATGAAACACAGCTGACCTGTGGGAGGTGAGTAACTGTTATTTCACATGTTCTCATTAGGTGTATAAGCCGATTCTAATACAGTACAGTACTTGCTGTTAACGCTCATAGGAGCATTATTGGTTTGACGCTGGAGAAATAAACCCTCGACGTTGACTCGTACCATATAATTCGGTCAAAACCTGTCAAAGAACAATTCTCATATAACAAATGCTGTTATCTCAGGACACATAGTATGAATAATACAATCAATATACAGTACATAGCCTGTTAACATCTTAAATATAACTCACATGTTATAACTGTTGATACATCAGGAGACAATTTGTATAATATGATCAAATTACAGTAGTACATAAATATACTTACTAAAGTTATTTAGAGTTTCTTAGCAGATTCTAATACTTCACGATCACTCGCGTTTTAGGGTCTAGTGGTCCGAACCGACGTGTCGTCTGTCCCGTAGAAATCGGTAGACTACCCTCGAGGGCAATCGCAGCCCGGAGGCGAGGGCCATCCGTTTCGTATTGAAACACCTCGGCAAATTCGTCTTCAACACTATATCTCTTCTCTCACCCCCTCTCTATCTCTCCCGCCTAGTTTATCCCTCTTTCTCTGTCTCTTCTAGTTTATCTTACTGTGGCGGTAACACTTGTGTTTTTTTACATGTGTATTCCTTTGAGACTGTTTTTACCTTATTTATCTAATGGCCACCCAATAGAGGTGGCTATGCCAAGGGATGGAGACCAGTGGGTTATGTAAGATCCCTGCATTGTTCTTGATAATTTTGTCAAGGTTTCTTTTGTAGTCCAATACTGTTCTTGATTCCACAGCTTGTGTTGGCAGACTGTTCCATAGGTCTACCAGTCTCTGTGTAAAGTAGTATTTCCTTATATTTGTTCAACATGAGAACTTGGCCAGCTTGTAGTGGATGTGAGACTTTATCAAGTGCCCTAGAGAAATCCACATACATCCATGGTCAAAAAGTTTGTTCAACCCCAAATAAAATGAAACCGCACACCCGCATCAAACGACAGACAGTCGGGGTAAGTCGAGTCAGAGACTCATTCCTTTTGACTGACCGTACAACACATCCACTGGTAGACCTTGGTCCATGTGGTCTGTAAAAAATTCAATGAAAGTGACTAAGTTTGTCAAGTAGAATATTCTATCCATGAAATCATGTTGTGATGCATTGATTAAATTGTACTCAGTCAGCTGTTGGATGATCAGGGTGTCTACTGGTCTGGAAACCTGGAAATGGCAAGCAATTTTAACGGAGGCTGGAAAACCCGGAAAAAGTCGGAAATTTTATGTGAATTCAGTGCAACATATTTTATGTTAGTGATCAAATAACAAAATATTACACGTCACAGCTACTGATTCTGCAATGAGTATTGTCATAGATAAATTGTTGTTATTTAAGTGGATTATTCTATATTAATCAGTGGATCAGAAGTGTGATTTTTCAGTTGTCACTGCTAATGACATAGTTACCCTTCTGTGCCACCACAGTTGGGACCCCCGATTACATCAACTTTCCCCCGTGCTATCTGGATTTTGGTCGGGGATACTTGTGTCCGGTGCTGGACCCCAGGCCGGTTTTCAAGAGGATCTCGATTAAGCGAGTCCAGGCTAGAGGGAGTTTACTGTACTATAATGAAAGCATCTTTATTCCTTAGTTATGTTTGCTTCAGTATGAAATCAACCCTGAAGATGTCAAATATCTTCTGATTTAATAAGTGATATTTTCTCAACCTTGTCGTACAACCTTCATCATGACAATAAGCATTATGGCATGACTATGTGGTGATCATCGTACTACGGGACAATACGATATTAACTTCTCTGTACCAGTATTTTGGGACAACACTTAAGTTCTTTAGGGAAATTGGGACTCAAACAGACTGTCAGGTTCAGGAGAGATCAAAGGAATGGCTGTTAAGATACAAGTGAATACTAAATGTAGGAGGATGCACCTAGGTCATACCAACAGTAAGGAGGCGTATCACGTGTCCTAACCGGACGAAGAAACGTCATTAACGGAGACCAAAATACCGTACGAGAAGGACCCGGGAGTGTATGCGACACCTAGATGGTCTGTCCCTCGTAACGCTCTTCGAGAATGAGGTGCTTCCCGTCCGAAGTACCGTGACCCCGTTTGGTCCCCCACCTCCACTCCACCACCCTCCCTCCCCCACCCCTCCCTCCCCCACCTCCCTCCCCCCACCCACTCCCCCCACCTCCACTTCCCCCCCCTCCTCCCCCCACCTCTACTCCCCACCTCTACTCCCCCCCTCTACTCCCCACCTCCACTCCCCACCTCCAATCCCCCACCTCCCTACTCCCCACCTCCCACTCTCCCCTCTCTCCCCCACCTCTACTCCCCCACCTCCCTCCCCATCTCTGCGCCCCACCTCCAATCCCCCCATCTCTTCGCTCCCACCTCCACTCACCTACCTGCCTCCCCACCTCTACACCCCCCCCCTCCCACTCCCCCCACCTCCACCCCACCCCCACCTCCTCCCCCACCTCCAATCCCCCACCTCTCTCCCCCCACCTCCACTCCTCCCACCTCTCCCCCCACCTCCACTCCCCATCTCTGCCCCCACCTCCCTCCCCCATCTCTTAAAACTCACCTCCACTCACCTACCTGCCGCCCCCACCTCCACTCCTCCACCTCTACTCCCACCTCCACTCCCCCCACCTCCTCCCCCACCTCCACTCCCCCCTCCCTCCCCACCTCCACTCCCTCCTCCCCCCACCTCTACTCCCCCACCTCCTCCCCACCTCTACTCCCCACCTCTACTCCCCCCACCTCTACTCCCCCCACCTCCCTCCCCACCTCCAATCCCCCACCTCCTCCCCCACCTCCCACTCTCCCCCTCCTCTCCCCTCCCTCCCCTATCTCTGCCCCCTCCCTCCCCATCTCTTCGCTCCCACCTCCCCTCACCTACCTGCCTCCCCACCTCCCCACCCCCCACCTCCCTCCCCACCTCCCACCCCCACCTCCCACTCTCCCCCACCTCCTCCATCTCCCTCCTCCCCCCTCCTCCCCCCACCTCCACTCCCCCACTCCCCACCTCCCACTCCCCCTCCCTCCCCTCCCCTCCCCCACCTCCCACTCCCCCCCACCTCCCACTCCCCTACCTCCTCACCCTCCTCCACTCACCCTCCTCCCTCCCCCACCTCCCTCCCCCGGCTCCCTCCCCCACCTCCACTCCCTACTTCCCTCACCCTCCTCCACTCACCTTCCTCCATTCACCCCCTCCTCCCCCCACCTCCCACTCACCCTCCTCCCTCCCCACCTCCACTCCCCCCACTCCCCACCACCACTCCCCACCTCCCTCCCCCACCTCCACTCCCCCTACTTCCCTCACCCTCCTCCACTCACCTTCCTCCCATTCCTCTCCTCCTCCCCACCTCCCTCACCCTCCTCCCTCCCCCCCACCTCCCTCACCCCTCCTCCCTCCCCCCTCCCTCCCCCACCTCCCTCCCCACCTCCCTCCCCTCACCTCCCTCCCCCTCCCACTCCCCCTACCTCCCTCCCACCCCTCCTCCCCTCCCCCACTCCCCCACCTCCCCATTCACCCTCCTCCCCTCCCCCCACCTCCACTCCCCCTCCCTCCCTCACCTTCCCTCCATTCCCCCCACCCACCCTCCACCCCACCCACCCCACCCCCTCCACCCCACCCACCTCCCCCACCCACCCACTCTCCACCCCACCCACTCTCCTCCACCCCCTCCACCCCACTTCCACCACCCCCACCTCCACCCCCCACCCACTCCACCACCACCCACCTCCATCCCCACCCCCTCCTCCCCACCCACCCCATCCCCACCCACTCCATCCCCACCCACCTCCCTCCACCCACCCCACCACCACCCCTCCACTCTCCCCCCACCCCCTCCTCTCTCCACCCCACCACCTCTCCACCACCACCCACCTCCATCCCCACCCACCTCCATCCCCACCCACCCCTCCATCCCCAACCCACTCCACCACACCCACCCCAACCTCCACTCCACCACCACCACCTCCACCACCACCCACCTCCACCTCCATTCACTGTCCTCCACCCCACCCACCACCACCTGCCTCCACCCCACCTCCACTCCACCTACCCCACCCCCCACCACCACCCCCCACCCACTCTCCACCACCACCCACCTCCACCCCCCACCCACCTGCATTCCACTTCCACCACCACCCACCCTCCCCACCCACCTTCTACCCCCACCCACCTACCACCCCACCCAGCCTCCACCACACCCACCACCCACCCACCACCCACCTCCACCCCACCCCACCTCCACCCCCCACCCACCTCCACCCCCTCCACCCCCCACCTCCCTCCCCACCACCACCCACCTTTTCGCCCCCTTCCCTCCCCCTACCTGCACTCCCCTCACCCACACTCCCCCACCTCCCCTCACCCTCCCTCCCTCACCCTCCCCTCCCTCACCCCTCCCTCCCTCCCCTCCACTCCCCTGCCTCCCTCCCCCCCTCCCTCCCCCACCTCCCTCCCCCCACCCCTCCCTCCCCCCACCTCCTTTCCCCACCTCGGCTCACCCTCCCTCCCTCCCCCCACCTCCCTCCCCACCTCCCACTCCCCACCTCCTCCCCCCACCTCCCACTCCCCCACCTCCCTCACCCTCCTCCTCCCATGCCTCCCTCCCCTACCTCCACGCCCCTACTTGCACTCTCCCACCTCCACTCCCCCACCTCCACCGACTGAGGGCTGCAGTTCACAAGCCCGGACTTTGCTGCGTTCCTCGAGCGACGGGGAGTCCGGCAGGTGTTGTCATCGTCTCATTACCTGCAGTCCAACGGCCACGCCGAGGCTGTTGTCAAATCCCTGAAGTACCTCATCCTCAAAGTGGCCACTTCTGGGAATATCGACTGCGAGTTCTTCGACCGGGGTCTCTTCGAACTCCGCAACAACACAGCTACACCGGATGCTCCCCTGCCCAGGTCTTGTATGGACGCCTCCTTCGTTCTTGTGTCCCTGCTCACCCTCAATCCTTCTCCAAGGAGTGGCAGGATAAGACAGAGGATTGCGATCGCCGAGCTGCCGAACGCGTTCGTGACGTCGTCGCCCGCTAATACGACCACGCCCGTTCTCTCCCCAAGTTGAGTGTCGGCACCCAAGTCCGTGTTCAGGACCTTACCTCCCTACGTTGGGACAAAGTGGGCGTAATCATGGGTCTCGGTAGGTCACGGGACTACCAGGTTCGGTTACCCAGTGGTCGCGTGTGGTGGAGGAACTGCCGTTTTCTCCGCCCCGTAACAAAGCCTTCTGCTGACCCTGCCACCAGTGTCGAGTCCTGTGTCCTCCCCAGTGATCAAGTCCCTCGACGCTCAGAACGGATCCAAAAGAAAAGGTCCGCTCAAGACTTTGCTATGAGCATATTGGGTGGGGGGAGGGGGGTGTATGCTTATTATGTATGTTGTATGTATATTATGTATGTATTCCATTTATATATACTACTTATTTAGCCTAGCCAGCAGCATGTGGCAATGCATTTGTCATGTCCCACACGCTTAGATAATGTGCCTGGCGACATATGGAAGCTGCTACATGTCGCCTGAGGGCTCGGTTGTTGACAGAGTAGGGAATGCCGTCTTGTTTGTATTGTAGTGGGCTCCTCCCCTACAAACGCTGTTTGTCGCCGAGTAGCCGACCCCGCGAATTCCCCAGCGTATGCCTCGTGGTCTAGGTCAACCAGCGCCGCCTTACACGACGGAGGTCAACCTTAAGCCACGCCTACCTCCGCTATATAAGACCTGACTTCGTGGTGACCTACCTCTTTCTACCTACACCAACCAGCAAGCAACACCACCTCCTCCGCTCCTGCCTGGCGGCCCTCGCTCCTGCCGGCCCTCGCTCCTGCCGGCGAGCATGGCGACCCACAAGTTGGTCCTCCTCTGAGCACCCTCACGAATCAGCTCTCTCTACATCACGCTTGTAACCACGCTGCCACTTAACAGCACCAATCTGCACTGTACATCCAATACAATATGTATGCAGAGAGCACATTGTGAGTTTCTTTTCTCCATCCCATCCTGAGTGTGAACCAATATCTCATAACCCCATAAATGGTGACCTCCGGAGATTCGCACTCACACAGGATGGAGGAGAAACCGATCACTCTTCCAGTCTTCAAGCAACATGGAAGACTGGCTTATCCACACAGAGGCAGCTCTCATCGGCTCTACAGCTACTGTCTCTACACCGCAGGTTAGACACCCTAGAGCAGCTCTGCTTCTCTAAGCAGACACCAGCTCCTCTTCCTGCCCCAAGCACCACGTCCTACCGACCCCAGCAGGCGCATCTGAGGACTCTGTACCTGCCGAAAGGGAAGCACAGCATTCATCGCCCCCACACACGGTTTTTTTTCCCTCAGGCACTCCCTGCTGCTGTTGTAGAACCTGCTCCTATCATAGACCCTCCTCCTGAACGTCGCCCCTGACCCAGTCATCCCAGCCAGTGACCATGAGGACTCTGCCCCTGCAGCGACAGAAGCACAACATTCATCACCCCCACACACCCTTTTTCTCCCTCTCTTCTCCCACAGATCTCGTGTGTCCAGACTCTAGACCAGTGGTTCTCAACCTTGTTTGCCCCATGCACCCCTTTCACCATATGTCAGAATGTCATTCCCCCCTCCTTTCCAAGATTGTCTGCCTCAAAAAGTGCATTCCAAATAATATGCATATGATACTGAAAATCCTTTATTTTTTCCATATTAGTATCAGTTTCCCCCACCCCCCCTGAAAACCTGAGGGGGGAAATTCTCCCCTGGTTGAGAACCCCTGCTCTAGACAGTTGTCTTCCCTAGCGGCCGGATCATCCACGCCCTCGCCGTTATGTCTCACATGTGGCATGCACCGCCGTTCTGCCTCACATGTGCCATGCAACCCTGCAGACAACAAGTCTCCTACACCGCCTGGAGGGAAGAGGGGAGTATTGTAGTGGATTCCTCCCCTACAAACGCTGTTGTCGCCGACACCGCGAATTCCCCAGCGTATGCCTCGTGGTCTAGGTCAACCAGCGCCGCCTTACACGACGGAGGTCAACTATTAAGCCACGCCTACCTCCGCTATATAAGACCTGACCTCGTGGTGATCTACCTCTTTCTACCTACACTAACCAGCAAAAGTGTTTGTGTTTGCCCCTGTAGTTAGAAGTGAATACCTTGAACATGTACAAATATATTATGCTTATTTTGAAAAATTTTCTTATTCCAGGTGTTTCACATATTATCCGAGTCAACAGAAGAAGTTCGTCTTTGCGATCAGCGCCTTCCACAACATCCGACTATCTGCGAGATGTCATCCGGAGAGTTGAACTTTGCTGTTACCATCCGGTCTGTTCTCAATCGCATCCAGAGTATCGTCAGATTGTTGTTGAGGTACAATGATTTATATTAAGGATGTCTTCAATATAATTAGCCCTACAATTTCAAGTGGATGAATTTTTAATTAGTAAGAATCATCATACCACTTAAAAAGTTGTCCATTTGCTTTAAAAGGGTATTTGTGGGGAATAAATATAAAGGTGCACATATAAATGCAAAGATACATGAAAATATTGAATATTGAGTGTTTTATTATGAGGTACAGTACAGTACAAGCTTTTAGGTATGATTTTGTCACCGCTAAATCTCCATTACACATTTTGTATTCTACTTTTTCTCACAAAAGAGGAGCAGAAAAAGGCACTCCTTCTTATCTATGTTGATTAATCACTCATCCATCACTGTGTCAAGCTCTGCTGACCTGGCTCTGTGCGGTGCTTTACTCTCTAATCTGCTCATGTTTTTGTCAATTGTTGATGAAATGTGGCAGTGTACTATTTACACTTTGGAGGTCACATTCAAGCAACACTTAGCAATGATGGGGAATGACGCAGTGCAGTATATATTTTATTTCAATATTGTTGCTGCTAGTGAGTTGTACTAAACAAGTATCCACCATGTATTTCATAACATTGTAATTTCTTTTGGCATTCTCAATTTTTGTTTCGGATATACTGTATATATAGGGATGCTGTACTCTAAAATTAGGTTTTGCATACATCAAGAGTACGTTTGTGGCTCCTCATGAGTTGTACTTCCTCAGAAATATACAGTACAGTAATGTTATATACAGGTTGCACTTAAAAAATCCAAACATCATTTATCCCAAAACTGTGAACATCCGAAAGTGATCGCATTAATTATAAAAATTTACCACGCTTGTACTGTACTAGTTCGCCGAGCTGCCAGATGATGGCGTTTTACCACACTAAGCTAAGATATCATCAGCGGTCAGTCCCCGAGGTACACCCTCCGACTCGCCGTCACCCGCACTTACGAACGGGATCCCAATACATTCACCTCAAAAACTTGTAATTAAACTCTCATTATTTTCATCATTGTTTAACATCACTCTATTTACATTATTTGTTATGTAACCTAAACTATGGGTCCAGGAACTTATCCCTGTTGTAAGTTGGGGACGGCCTGTATTATTATTAACATGCAGTATTATATATTAGTTTATAGTTGTCATATATGTAGTATTTTATTTGGTGCTTAATGAAATATTAGGGTTTTTAATAATGACCTTGAGTTGGCCAACAAGTTCAGTTATCTGAAGCATTTTGGATTTTTGAAGTGGAACCTATATTTCAACTGCTCCCCCCTCAAAATATTAATGCACTATAGGGACAGAAATGGTTGATTTAAACTATTGCTCCAAACTGCACCACACCCAAAATATATACCATAGTGCCATCTTTGGCATATACAGTGAATGAACTTTTGTAAACTGTACTGTACATAGTTAATGTCACATGATGTGGCAATGTTTGTTAATGTATACAGTATAGTGCATGTCATTAGTGTAGCGGTCGGTGCCATTGCGAGATCCAAATCGTCGTTATTTGGCGCCATTCATTTTTAGATATACCTGTATCTCATTTATGAGACATTGTTTATCTAAGCCAAGAGTTGTTACGTCTTACATATTTCACCTCCGTCTTCAACACAAGATATTTATTGTCAACTCCAAATTAAATATGTTGTGAATATAACTGTTCAATTTGGTCTTGTCTCATGTCATGCCTTTATACAGGTGTGTTACCAAAGTCAGAATAAAAGATTGTCTCCGGCCAGATTTTTTCTTTTATTATGTCCCGCAATATTCCCCCCGCCGAGAGCCTCCGTCGTTTATTTTTAATGTATACGGAGACCGAAATCACAAATTTACGGTTTACGACGAGTCGCGAACGTGCAACGTTACGGAAGAAATATTGGCCGAACATTTATGGTAAATAATTTATTTCTTCACCTACAAAGCACTTGAAGATGGTTTATTACTGCCACACGATCAGATTTTCGTTGTTTTACCCCGTAATTTCCTTCATGTTTCGTGCCCTGCCCGCTATGGGTGATTTATGATCGTAGATAGAGAAAAAAAAATCATAAAATTAAAGAAAAAGTTGTATCCATTTTATTACGATCATCCAAACATTTGTGGATAAAATGAATGAAATAGAAAAACTGCTTGTGGTGTTAAACATTTAAACGACGGCTTTGAGACTGTCTCGGCGACCGACGCCGAGCCCACGTGCTTCCGAGGGGCCGTCTCCACCTTTCAGTCACTCACCTGTGGTGTCCCCGAAGATACTACTAATGTTTGGAAAGGCAGTTGTCCAAATACCATCCGGAGATGCTTGTCACTGACCTGTCAGATTCAGAAGAGAAAATGTCTTTAAATTGCAAAAACTCATCTAGAACAGATGCTTCCAGGTCACTGGAATAGGTACTGACAGCCAATAGTGTCATACTCCGTTAAGAAGCTAAACCGCTTCTTTATTTCTGTGCTCTAATTCATTCGTAATATGGTGTAGAAATTGTCCACCTTGGATCAAGTTGAGTTTCAGTGCCAACTGATTCATCCAAGAAATGTTTTCTCTTTTTTGTTGTCTCTGTGTAGACAGGCTCAGGAAAAGCCCTAGCCTGATCTTCTATTTCATCAAACTGACCCTGTCTCATTTCTGAGACGAAGATGATCAAGCTCTCATACAGTTTCACAACTGACAGAAGGTGGGTGTGATCTTTTTGAAGTGATAAGCTGGTTGCATTAAACCTTGTTAAGATTTTATACCATATTACAGTAAGAAGTGGTGTTTCAAATGCTTCCATTCGTCTTATGAGGCCTTGACCTTGAAGCTACTGTCAGAACCTATTTTGTTCTCCAGTGCTGACTTTATCTCGAGGTAATGTAAAAACACTGCTTTAACAGCATCAGCCCTCGCACTCCAGCGAGTTTCTGAAAGGGATTTCGCTACAATCCCTTCAGCCGGTAGTGCAGCTGATGATCCCATCTATATGTGGAGGTTGAGAAGAAGTTGTATAAGGCTTGCAAAAATCTGGAATTTGAAAGTGACCCAAGGCAACTGATGTTCCTACAAGGTTCAAGGAGTGACCTGCACAAGGGACGTAATATGCCAGGGGATTGACAGCCTTTATTCTGGCAGTGTAAATGCTTTACATATTGGCAGCATTGTCATAACTCTGCCCTCAAGACGAACTTCTGTAATTAACTGTACAACAGTTGAGGCTATGCTCTGTGCACCATGGTCATGTATGTCTAAGAAGTTATAGAAATCGCTCAACTATGAATGTAAGTTGGTCAGTATGACTAACATCCGGTTTGGAATCTACACTAACTGACTAATATTTGGCTTGTTTCACTTCACTTATGATAATTGATTGACCATTTGCTCACAAATCGTTTTTGAGAGATATGAAGTCTTTGCACAGCACCAGATGCTGTGCAAGAAAAGGGTCCAATTTGGCCAGGAGTTGCAAGGTAATTCCCATTGTTGCTAGAGCCTATTCTTTCATCACTACCTCTGAGAGGAAGACCTCTCGATGTTAAAATTTGTAGTGTTTCAACTATGCGCAATAGAAGTTCTTTGCAGTATTTTCTCTCCAATTCTAGTTGCAAAGCTAAAGTGGAATCAATTCGCCTTGCTGTAATTGCCCTCACACCCCAACTGAGATTTTATGCTCTCTGCCACTTTCACGTTCGGCAACTGTACGCCGGCAGTTTTTGCAGTCGCTAAACGCATTGAACGCAAAATACATCTCCAGTTTTTGGAGAATACACAAGCCATTCCCTTTTTCATCATGTAAACAAGGCTTTGAGCACATACCGAACTCTTTCCTTTTCAGTTCTTGAGAAGTCACCTTGTTCACAATTTAGATCAAGAGAATGATTTAGTAAATAGTCAATCGGTTTATCATCAACTGTCAGCCGGATCACTCGACACACACACACACACACAAATCCACACCGATACCTTGTTCCACAGAATGTTTCTTATAATTCAACCGAGATGAATCGGACGAAGCTTCAGTCACAGGTGGTACCGTAGGGTTACGCGATGTTGTCCCGCACTCGGGATGGGTTGGAGAAAGGAAACTGTTAATGGTGGTTTTTTATATAAAATATATTATATACAAAACAGTCTGGTGCTGGGAAGTTGCTGCTTGGAAGAGGAGACGAGATGTGGCGTGTTGAGGAACGTCGGGTAGAATGAATTTCAATGGCGAGACCGAGAGGTCATACACTCGGCTACCGGACGTAAACCCGGATGCCAGCGTCGATGGTGGCAACCCCCCCGTGAGAAACTCGCCGAATCCCGTCTCATTGGAATGCGGCTAGGCTTGTCAGTTTGTAGGGGAGAGTATCCATTACGGTACTTCCATTGCTGTAGGTGGCGATTTACTTAATGTCAGCTGACTTCGTTTCGTCATCCGAATCACTAAAGTGAACCTCTACTGTGTCATCCCCTGGGAGTTTACTGTCACTGGGCTCTGAATCTCCTTTTGGTTTAAAAAATTTCAGCTTTGGCTACTTTTAAGTTCCTCTTTCGTGAGCAGGGCCAGGGCCTCTCTACATATCAGGGCTGGTCGACTTGAAACCACACGAATGACTCCAGTCATGTTTCTCTTTTGTGTGTGTGTGTGTGTGTGTTGGGAATTTGTACACTATCAATAAATATACAGTTAATTAAAAATGTCTCAATGTTCTAATTTCCTCAATATAACTGCATATGGCTTCCAAATTCTCCAAAGAAGTGTTCAAATTTCAAAATTTTCCCGGGGGGGGCTTACAGTTCCCCCCCTGGAACTCCCAGATGTTTAGGCTCGTTTCACTCACCACCCCACCGTCTTGGGTAGTTATAATGAGGGGGGGGCCTCCACAAAGAGGCTGCCCATGGGTAGTGTGCAGGTCAGAGTTGGCGGTACAGTGTGTGTGAAAAGTGTTTCAATACGGTTGGTAAATTCGATTTGATGTTCGGGCATCAAAATGATCTAATTTCAGTAGTACTTGGAAACTTGTGGCTATCCCCAAGGACAAGCCGGTCGTCTAGTTTTACTAACAACAAAGACAGTTGAAGCTTTCAACATCACTTAATGGATGTTCCAACTATAATCAGTTGCCTTAACATATACCACCACTGTTGCAATTTCAAATTGTGTGTCGTTATATTAAAGGCCCGTCCACTCGATCGAGCAGTGCCCGTCGTTGAGCGAAATCATGGTCAGCCTGCCTGGTGGTATATAAGTATTACAAATGTTATACGTATATGTTCCCCGCTCAGTGTATAACCAAATAAGCTTATGCATTGTACAATATTGGCGTGACGGGAGATTGTTTATGTAATGAGGACATTCGTGTGTGTGTGTGTGTGTGTTCTTCGTTCCTGCCGCTCTCGTCCCATAGCTTCTTGTCTATGCATATCATAATTCTAACATTATTTAATGAATTTTTACGTACTACAAAACTCACCTGCAAGTAATCTTCCTCGAGTACTTGATACATGGCTTGACAAGTTGCAGGTATTATGCGAGACAAACTTTGTTTCGATATCTTCGTGACGTGTAGGTGCACACCAGTTGAAAGATATACAAGCGTTGCCTCTAGACGAGCCTCTGCAGATATACTCTCCCTCATATTGGTATCCTGGTATTTTTTTATATATGGTTCCACTTTCGCTCGAAGTTTGTAAAAGGTGTTGGAGTCCGTTGTCATGTAATTGGTGAGGTCTCGCTCGTGTCCATCTTGCAGTTCACGTAAAATCGTGGCATGACTTCTCAATACTTTTTTTCCGACCTAACCACTATGCACCATCCCCTTTTCTGCATTTGCACATAGCAGCAATTATTATAGTACACAACGATATGATCTTTGCTTTTCACTGTCGGGCGATTATTCCTGCGATCGTAGCGTACCCGCCACTGCGGACCACTTACAAGCTCCCGACTATGACTGACGCCAACCACCCCCGTGTGTACAACAACACACAAGCTTTGCCCGGTAAAGGGTCAAAGCCCGCCGGGCACTACTCGATCGTGTGGACGGGGCTTTAGGAACAAGGAAGTCTCGGGTGCACTCTAAGATGGAAAGAAAACGGAGAACTCAGACGTCCTGAGAAATCGGACGCTTCAGACGGGTGACTCGTTAAAGAAGGCATAGCTACACGTTAACTCACAAACCAGCCTCCGCTTTTATTCTCCTGCTGTACTTCCCACTTAACTATACCTTGCTCTAAATATCCTTGTTCACGGCTCTCTTATCTCGGACATGCACAACCGTTGTCATTACATCTTTAACCCAGTTTGCTTTTTCAATGCAATTTCAAAGCCTTTCCCATGTTAAACAAGTAAAAGGCAGTCTTTTTAGATTAAAATACTCTAATAATATACATTGCGGCGGAAATCCAATCGAAGAAGTGTTTTGGAATTGTCCAAACTACAGACTCCAAAGTCAGTACATGACCAGACCTCTAATTTTACCTTTATTTCGACTGAACATTGAAAGACTTGGGGTCTATATTTAGTATTGCAGTGGTCATAGATAGTTCATATTTTTATTTATAGGTTAGATTTTCAAATGTCTTGCTTGGAATTTAGTATTTTACCACTTCTGCTGTTATTAGACAATACCAAGATTAGTTTAAACCAGTGAAGATCGTACTTATGTGAGTCCTATCTTCAAGAAGGGCGATAGTCACTCCACGAACAACTATAGACCGGTGAGCCTGACCAGCATAATATGTAAAGTACTTGAGAGTATTATCAGAGATGGAACATCTACTACGAAACAACCTTGTAAAAGATTGCCAACACGGTTTTATGCCGGGGCGCTCTTGCTTGACACAATTGCTCAAGGTATTGGATATTTGGGCCCATATTCTAGAACGGGGTGGTAATATCGACAATATTTACCTAGATTTTGCCAAGGCTTTCGACAGTGTACCCCACGAAAGGCTGAAAATCAAACTGGAAGGGTACGGAATTCGGGGAAATGTCCTAGCGTGGATAGAAGACTTTCTACATGACCGCAAGCAATGTGTGGTGATTAATGGCACGAAATCGTCATCTGTACCTGTAACAAGTGGGGTACCGCAGGGTAGTGTATTGGGCCCGCTGTTGTTTGTTTGTTTCATAAATGATATGCCTGACGTTGTACACTCCTCCATACAAATGTTTGCCGATGACGCCAAGTTATTTCGGGAAATTAAGAACCAAGCGGACTGTGAAGAGCTGCAGAAGGACCTCTGTGGGCTCCAGGAATGGTCGAAGGAATGGCTGCTGAGATTCAATGTCACGAAGTGTAAGAGGATGCACCTGGGGCGTACCAACGGTAAGGAGGCGTACCATATGTCCCAACGGGATGAAGAAAATGTACTAGTTGAGACTGTGTGTGAGAAGGACCTAGGTGTGTATGTTGACAATGAGCTGAAGTTCTCGGGCCATTGTGAGAAGAAGGTAAATCAGGCAAATAAATTATTGGGTCTTATAAGAAGGTCGTTCAGATATCTAGACGGTCCGTCCCTCGTGACGATCTTCAGGAGTGAAGTGCTTCCCCATCTGGAGTACTGTCACCCCATCTGGTCCCCGAGATATGCTAGGGACTGTCAGTTGGTTGAAAATGTTCAAAGGAGGGCCACCAAACTGGTGCCTGCACTTCGGCACCTCAGCTACCCTGAGAGATTGGAGCGCCTGAACTTGCCTAGCTTATACTACAGACGGGCAAGGGGGGACCTAGTTGAGGTTTATAAGCATCTCAGGGGGCACTACTCAGTTGAGTGTCCTTACTTGGAGCTGGCGGACGCTCGCCCCACAAGGGGTCACAGCTCAAGATTGAAGAAGCCGCAAGTCCAGAAAACCGTGAGGGCAAACTTTTTCGGAGTGAGGGTTGTAAACTCTTGGAACAATCTACCAGAGAGTGTTGTGACGGCACCGAGTATGAGCTCTTTCAAGAGAAGACTTGACCAACACTGGAGCGGGTTCAGGTACATTCAGGAGCCGGTGCATGCCCAGTACCTGCCAACAGTGCGTGACAGAGACGTGACCGATCGCCCAAGCGGCTAACAAGCCGATCAGTGGCGAAGAGGATAAAAGTATAGTACAGGGCCACTCTGGATACGAGAATGTGTACTTTGAACGATTGGAAAGTAAAAACCCACACATTAATGTCATTTGTCCATTGGGTTATGTTGTGAAAAAGAAATACTATTTTAAGATGAATAGAGCTGTATTTCCCGAAGCGTTTAACACTATTAAGTAGAGTATTTGAGAACTATTTTTGGGCAAACTTTCAAACAGCAGACGTAGTCGAGATTTTATTATACTCTGGGTTTTGATTTAGTAAAAGCAAGGATTTGGATTATTCCATAAATAGAATAACTTTATTGGTTACATATACTGGATAATCAATATGTACACGTTTGAATTTACTTGCACAGAATGTAATGCAATATAGCTCACGACCCACAAATGGGGTAGAAGAAATAAAGATGCTGGAAAGCCTTTTTTTTGGAGACAAATTGCTTGTAGTTTAACACAAGGAAACTCGCTCTAATGCTGTGGGAAGGATACACTAACCGCGGTAGAACTGGAGTAGGAAAGGAATTGTTGCGATTGAGTTCTCCAGCAATAGGTAAAAACCAAGACAACTTTTGTAGAAGCTCCGAATTGTTTTTGTGGTGACACTGCAGCTTCCTCAGTCAACTCGTATAAGGTTCACGGTCGTTTGAGGAGCGGGTTCTAGAAAAAGCAAGAAGATTAATGTAGTGTTAGCTTGGCGGAATAGTTTAACGACAAACTTATTTAAAATGTTTAGTTTAGTTAATATCAAGACTAATAAAATTTACCTATTTTTTGTCAACTGAAATTTCAAACAATAGCTTCCCAATCACCAACAAATAATTTACAAGCAAAATATTTGAAGATACACTTACACTACTGTACAACAGAGGTTGTAGCGTCGTCGCGTACCAGTGTTCACGTCGTTGTTGTTGTCGAGATTGTCGGACCGTAGTCCGACACGGGCCTTTGCCTATAGGCGGCCCGTTTGGTGGTTCCGGCTGGAGCTCCAGGAGCAGCCAGACCGGATTGGGATTGGAGGTGGTCCCACCTGCAGATTGGAGGGATACTGCAGGTTGCAAGTGTGAGCGGACCACCAGCTCCCACTCTTGGACGTGGTCAGTTTCGGAGTGGCGCGCCCCCCGAACTGGGGTCCGCACTTGCTGGGAGAGGATGCTTTCTAAGCTATCTGGGTGGTGGGTATCGTGTGATGACCCGGAGTAGGTGGTGAATGTGGTCTGTATGGGCCTTTCGGGTTAGAGTGGCCGCTGGTGTTGTGTGTGTTTCTTGGGAGATTTGAGTTCTGTTTCGGAGGCTTTGTGTGACCTCGCAATCGAGGAGATAGTGTTCAAGTGGGTTGGCTGCTGGCTCCTGACAGTAGGTGCAATCCATGACGTCATTTCCGATCATCTGCCAGGAGCACTTGTACCCTAGTCGTAGTCGATGAAGGCTGACTTGGGTTTGTCTTGGAGTTTTCTTGTCAGCGAAAGGTGGTTCCCCTTTTGTGGCCGCCAGGTACCATTTGGCTGATTGGGAACCAGCGTTGAATGCGTGAAGGAAGCTCTTTTTGATGTGGAGCTTGCTAGTCTTTCTGAGGTGATTCTTGATCTGTTGCACACTTGCTGGAACTTGGATGTGTACGCTACTAGAACGTGTAGCTGCCTTGGCTGCTTCGTCTGCCACGTCGTTTCCTCCGATCCCTACATGACTGGGAATCCAGTGTAAGACGACTGGTCGGTTTTGGCTTTGGAATTCCTGTAGCTGTGCGAGGATCGAGGTGATGATGTGGACGTTGTCTCTTGGTTGACTGTGTTGCAGCGCCTGCATGGCCGATTTCGAGTCCGTGTGAATTATGATGGACTTGTTGTGTTGTGTTGCAGCGTGTTGTAGGGCCTTTGAGATTGCTACCAGTTCTGTTTGTAGGGTGGAGCAGTCATTGGAAAGTCTCCATTGGAGGGTCTGACCTTGGGTGTAGAAGGCCGCTCCGGATCTATGATGTTTTGGGTCCACCGAGCCGTCTGTGAAGTATGATGCTGCATCAGCCGGTGTCTCGGTGGCTATGGCTTCGAGAGTTATTTTTTTGAGGTCCTCCTTCTGGAGGTTGGCTTTACTATCGCCTAGGTCGGTAAATTTGAGTGTGGCTGGTGGAGGGCTCCATGGTGGAGGAACAGCGTAACCATTGTCTCGTGTGTCTTGGTTGTTCTTGACGGGTGTTTCTGCTTGCAGGTGTCGGATGACCTCGCTTGCCTCGTGCGACCAGGTGGCCCCTCGCACTCTGTGGTCGAGGTGGAGGGAGGCACTGATTCGAATCTTGGCAACTGTGGGCTTGTCTGCTCTACAGATTTTGGCGAGGAGACCGGCTGTCACCTGCTTGACTCGTACTGCCAGGGGTGGTAGTTCGGTTTCCATTTGCAGATTGCAAATTCTGGTCCACATGGGTGCTCCGAGCATGGTCCTGAGAGCATTGTTTTGGATGACTTCTAGCTTAGCTATTTGGTCTTCTCTCAGTCCAATGAGTGCTGGAGCACTGTAATCTACCAGCGATCTGATGGCGGCCGTGTAGTAGGCTTTGAGCACATGAAGGTTTGCTCCTGCGGATTTGCTGGTGAGCGACCTCATTATATTGTGTCTGCTCTTCGTCCTGTGCCTGAGATACTCGAGTTGCGGCTTGAAGGGGAGTTTCTGGTCAAACCAGATTCCAAGACACTGGTGGGCGTTGGTCCAGACTACCGGCGTGTTTTGTATGGAGAGCATCTTGTCTGGTGTGTCTGTGCAGATGGCCATCGCTTTCGACTTGGCTGGATTTATCTCGAGTCCAAGTCTGTTGCACTCCTCTTCTATAAGTTGGCGTGCGTGTTGCGTGTTGGCTAGTCTGTTTGATCCTCTTACTATAAGCTGTAAGTCGTCTGCATAGCATAGGAGCTTGGCTGTTTGTCTGAAGGGAAGTTTGACTAGATTTTCCAACAGGACATTGAACAGCATTGGACTGAGGATGCCTCCTTGTGGGGTTCCGTTTTCGTGGACCCTGTAGCTTGAGGTTGCTCCCTGAAAGCGTACTCGTGCTTCTCTCTGTGTTGGGTAGTTCTGGATTCACCCCAGCAACCTTCCTTTGACGCCTTTTTTAGCGAGCGTAGTTGTAATGGCCAATGGATTTGCTAGTTCGAAGGCTTTCTCCAGGTCGAGGAAGACCACCAGAGCTGGTTTGTTGTCCACTGTGCCGAGTATCTCGGCGATGTTGTTGCCTGTGCCGGTGTTCTCGGTGTAAGCAAAGATGTGAGGGTTGCCTACTTTTCACTTTAGTCGGTTGAGAGCCATTCTTTCTCCCGTCTTCGCTATGCAGCTGAGAAGCGAGATGGGCTTCGGAATGGGCTGTATATCTGCCTTCTTCCATTCCGGTGGGAGTCTTTGTGCTGTCCACGAGGTATTGATGGCTTGCAGCAGAGCCTCGTGTCCGGCTGTACCGGCATGAGAAAGCATGGAGTAGGTTATCCTGTCGGCCCTGGAGCTGTGTCCTTGCTTCGTTTTAACGACTTCTGAAGTTCTTGCTGGTTGAAAGGTCTGTCAGTATCGTCTTCACTGTTGCGGGCCTCTTCGATCATCTGGAGTCTGACCTGTCCCAGACACCGTTGTGTCTCCTCCGCCTGTCTCGGGAGGTTTTTCGTTGCTGCTCGGTTAGAGAACAGTTTTGCAAGTCTCTCGGCTTCCTCTTCTGGGTTGGGATGGGTTGGTGGTGGTGCCGCCTTCCCAGATGCCCTTCGGATCTGGGCCCACATCTTGCCAAGGGACGTGTGCTCGTTCAGTTCGGAGCACCACTTGAGCCAGCTTACGTTTTCTATTTCTTCCTTCTCTTCCCTGGTATCCTTAACTATGACTTGCAGGAGATGTCTGTTTGTTGCCGTGGGATGTCTCCTGTAGTTTCTTCGGGCCATGTTCACTCTGTGGTGTTCACGTTGTTGTTGTTGTTGTATAGATTGTCGGACCGTAGTCCGACACGGGCCTTTGCCTATAGGCGGCCCGTTTGGTGGTTCCGGCTGGAGCTCCAGGAGCAGCCAGACCGGATTGGGATTGGAGGTGGTCCCACCTGCAGATTGGAGGGATACTGCAGGTTGCAAGTGTGAGCGGACCCCCGATCAGTGGACGCTTACCACCGGCCCCCACTCTTGGACGTGGTCAGCCTCGGAGTGGCGCGCCCCCCGAACTGGGGTCCGCACTTGCTGGGAGAGGATGCTTTCTAAGCTATCTGGGTGGTGGGTATCGTGTGATGACCCGGAGTAGGTGGTGAATGTGGTCTGTATGGGCCTTTCGGGTTAGAGTGGCCGCTGGTGTTGTGTGTGTTTCTTGGGAGATTTGAGTTCTGTTTCGGAGGCTTTGTGTGACCTCGCAGTCGAGGAGATAGTGTTCAAGTGGGTTGGCTGCTGGCTCCTGACAGTAGGTGCATTCTATGACGTCGTTTCCGATCATCTGCCAGGAGCACTTGTACCCTAGTCGTAGTCGGTGAAGGCTGACTTGGGTTTGTCTTGGAGTTTTCTTGTCTGCGAAAGGTGGTTCCCCCTTTGTGGCCGCCAGGTACCATTTGGCTGATTGGGAACCAGCGTTGAGTGCGTGAAGGAAGCTCTTTTTGATGTGGAGCTTGGTAGTCTTTCTGAGGTGATTCTTGATCTGTTGCACACTTGCTGGAACTTGGATGTGTACGCTACTGGAGCGTGTAGCTGCTTTGGCTGCTTCGTCTGCCACGTCGTTTCCTCCGATCCCTACATGACTGGGAATCCAGTGTAAGACGACTGGTCGGTTTTGGCTTTGGAATTCCTGTAGCTGTGCGAGGATCGAGGTGATGATGTGGACGTTGTCTCTTGGTTGGCTGTGTTGCAGCGCCTGCATTGCCGATTTCGAGTCCGTGTGAATTATGACGGACTTGTTGTGTTGTGTTGCAGCGTGTTGTAGGGCCTTTGAGATTGCTACCAGTTCTGTTTGTAGGGTGGAGCAGTCGTTGGAAAGTCTCCATTTGAGGGTCTGACCTTGGGTGTAGAAGGCCGCTCCGGATCTGTGATGTTTTGGGTCCACCGAGCCGTCTGTGAAATATGATGCTGCATCAGCCGGTGTCTCGGTGGCTATGGCTTGGAGAGATATTTTTTTGAGGTCCTCCTTCTGGAGGTTGGCTTTACTGTCGCCGAGGTCGGTGAATTTGAGTGTGGCTGGTGGAGGGCTCCATGGTGGAGGAACAGTGTAACCATTTTCTCGTGTGTCTTGGTTGTTCTTGACGAGTGTTTCTGCTTGCAGGTGTCGGATGACCTCGCTTGCCTCGTGCGACCAGGTGGCCCCTCGCACTCTGTGGTCGAGGTGGAGGGAGGCACTGATTCGAATCTTGGCAGCTGTGGGCTTGTCTGCTCTGCAGATTTTGGCGAGGAGACCGGCTGTCACCTGCTTGACTCGTACTGCCAGGGGTGGTAGCTCGGTTTCCATTTGCAGATTGCAAATTCTGGTCCACATGGGTGCTCCGAGCATGGGCCTGAGAGCATTGTTTTGAATGACTTCTAGCTTAGCTATTTGGTCTTCTCTCAGTCCAATGAGTGCTGGAGCACTGTAATCTACCAGCGATCTGATGGCGGCTGTGTAGTAGGCTTTGAGCACATGAAGGTTTGCTCCTGCGGATTTGCTGGTGAGCGACCTCATTATATTGTGTCTGCTCTTCGTCCTGTGCCTGAGATACTCGAGTTGCGGCTTGAAGGTGAGTTTCTGGTCAAACCAGATGCCAAGACACTGGTGGGTGTTGGTCCAGACTACCGGCGTGTTTTGTATGGAGAGCATCTTGTCTGGTGTGTCTGTGCAGATGGCCATCGCTTTCGACTTGGCTGGATTTATCTTGAGTCCAAGTCTGTTGCACTCCTCTTCTATAAGTTGGAGTGCGTGTTGCGTGTTGGCTAGTCTGTTCGATCCTCTTACTATGAGCTGTAAGTCGTCTGCATAGCATAGGAGCTTGGCTGTTTGTCTGAAGGGAAGTTTGACTAGATTTTCCATCAGGACATTGAACAGCATTGGACTGAGGATGCCTCCTTGTGGGGTTCCGTTTTCGTGGGCCCTGTAGCTTGAGGTTGCTCCCTGAAAGCGTACTCGTGCTTCTCTCTGTGTGAGGTAGTTCTGGATCCACCCCAGCAACCTTCCTTTGACGCCTTTTTTAGCGAGCGTAGTTGTAATGGCCAAAGGATTTGCTAGTTCGAAGGCTTTCTCCAGGTCGAGGAAGACCACCAGAGCTGGTTTGTTGTCCACTGTGCTGAGTATCTCGGCGATGTTGTTGCCTGTGCCGGTGTTCTCGGTGTAAGCAAAGATGGGAGGGTGTGGGCTGCCTACTTTCCACTTGAGTCGGTTGAGAGCCATTCTTTCTCCGGTCTTCGCTATGCAGCTGAGAAGGGAGATGGGCCTCGGCTTGTCTGGTTCTCTGGGCTTCGGAATGGGCTGTATATCTGCCTTCTTCCATTCCGGTGGGAGTCTTTGTGCTGTCCACGAAGCATTGATGGCTTGCAGCAGAGCCTCGTGTCCGGCTGTACCGGCATGAGAGAGCATGGAGTAGGTTATCCTGTCGGCCCCTGGAGCTGTATCCTTGCTTCGTTTTAGCGACTTCTGGAGTTCTTGCTGGTTGAATGGTCTGTCAGTGTCATCTTCACTGTTGCAGGCCTCTTCGATCATCTTGAGTCTGACCTGTCGCAGACGCCGTTGTGTCTCCTCCGCCTGTCTCGGGAGGTTCTTCGTTGCTGCTCGGTCAGAGAACAGTTTTGCAAGTCTCTCGGCTTCCTCTTCTGGGTTGGGATGAGTTGGTGGTGGTGGTGTTGCCTTCCCAGATGCCCTTCGGATCTGGGCCCACATCTTGCCAAGGGTGGTGTGCTCGTTCAGTTCGGAGCACCACTTGAGCCAGCTTGCGTTTTTAATTTCTTCCTTCTCTTCCCTGGTATCCTTGACTATGACTTGTAGGAGATGTCTGTTTGTTGCCGTGGGATGTCTCCTGTAGTTTCTTCGGGCCATGTTCACTCTGTGGTTGAGTTCTTTCACCCTGGGACAGTAGTACCAGTAATCATTGTACTGTCTTGATGTGGGTTTTGTTTTTGGGATAGCCTCTTCTGCCACTTGGTGAAACGCCTCGACCAATTGGTGGTGGAGGGTTGTCTCATCCACGGGTGCTGCGCCGGTCGGCTGTGATTTTTCGCGCCACTTAGCCAGGTGTTTCTTAAAGAGTCCCCAGTCTGCCTTTTGGGTATTGTATCTCCATCTCGGGGGGGGGTGGAGTGGGGAGTTTGTTCACCTTCAGCGTTGTTAGGGTTGCGAAGTGGTCGCTGGTCAGCGTGGGGTGTATCTGCCAGGAGGCCGAAGGCTGTAGTGCACTGGAGACGAAGGTTAGATCTAGCCTTCCTCCCCTAGTGTGGGTGGGCTCTCCGGTGTTCAGGAGGCAGATCTCGGGTGTATCTTGAAAGGTGGTGTATAGGTGTAGGCCGTCTTCATTTGTGGGGCTTGCCGAGCTTAGGAAGGGATGATGTGCGTTGAAATCCCCTCCTATGAGTGTGGCGTGGTCAGCGGCCGAAGCAAATAATTGAGTCACCTCCAGTGAGCCCCTTGGGTTCTTGTAGATGTTGTGAACAGTTAATTCCCGTTCTTGGAGGGTTGCTTTGACGGCCTGTGTCTCGATGTTTTCCCACATGGAAATTGCTGCGTGACATCGGCGGAGGGTATGCTTGACTTGACTAAGATCATACATCCTCTTGTTGACGCCTGCGTGAAATGCCTCCTGTATGTCTTGTAACCACTGAATTTGAAACAGTGGTGTTCTTGTAGAAGTGTTTCTTGTAGCAGTATGATGTCAAGCTTGTTCTTGGCTGCTGCTTCTTGTAGGAGGTGTTTCTTGTTTTTGATGCCCTGAGCATTCCATGTTAGGATGTTCAGGGTGCTGATGTTTTCCACCACTGTTTCATCGGGGACTTCTGGTGGTCCTCGATGGAGATGTCCAAGTTCGATTCCAACTGGATCAGGTTCATATCTTCGTGTTCTGTGGTTTTTGCCTTCTGGGCCGTGGTTCGGTTCAGGGGAGTTGAAACGTC
>NW_024756785.1:0-8441 GCF_018991925.1 Homarus americanus | reverse complement strand
GTCGTGGTCATGATCATAGGTGGAGTTGTTAAAATCATGGTCGTGAGTGTTATAATCATCGTGGTGGTTGTTATAATCATGGTCGTGGTTGTTATAATCATGGTCGTGGTTGTTATGATCATGGTCGTGGTTATTATAATCATTGTCGTAGTTGTTATAAACATAATCGTGGTTTTATAATCATTGTCGTGGTTGTTATAATCATGGTCGTGGTTGTTAGAATCATAGCCGTGGTTCTTATAATCATGGTCGTGGTTATAATCATAGGCGTAGTTGTTATAATCAAGGTCGTGGGTGTTATAATCATATTCGTGGTTGTTATGATCATGGTCGTGGTTGTTATACTAATAGATGTGGTTGTTATTATCTTGGTCGTGGTTGTTATAATCATTGTCGTGGTTTTATAATCATAGTCGTGGTTGTTATGATCATGGTCGTGGTTATGATCATGGTCGTAGTTTTTATAATCATGGTCGTGTGTGTTATAATCATATTCGTGGTTATTATACTCATAGTCGTGGTTGTTATAATCATAGTCGTGGTTTTATAATCATGGTCGTGGTTGTTATAATCATAGTCGTGGTTGTTACAATCATAGTCGTGGCTATTATAATCATGGTCGTGGTTATGATCATGGTCGTTGTTGTTATAATTATGGTCGTGCGTGTTATAATCATCGTCGTGATTGTTATAATCATAGTCGTGATTGTTATAATCATTGTCGTGGTTATGGTCATAGTCGTGGTTGTTATAATCATGGCCGTGGTTGTTATAATCATGGGCGTGGTTGTAATAATCATGGTCGTGGTTATTACAATTATGGTCGTGGTTGTTATAATCATGGTCGTAGTTGTCATGATCATGGTCGTGGTTGTTATAATGATAGTTGTGGTTGTTATAATCTTGGTCGTGATTGTTATAATCATGGTCGTGGTTGTTATAATCGTAGTCGGGAAGGTTATAGCCGCCGTCGGGCTGTACACCAGGTCGGGTTAAGCGTCCGCTAACGGGTTAAGTTACAATCATAGTCGGGTTGTTATAATCATGGCCGGGTTATGACTGGCGGTCGTTGTTGTTATAACTCGGCGGTCGCGTTATAAATCAATGTCGCGGTTGTTATAATCATAGTCGCAATTGTTATAACCATTGTCGCGGGTTATGACCAGGCGAAAGGCTGTTAGCACTGCGGTCGGGTGTTATAATCATCGTCGGCTAAGGCAACATGGTCGTGGGTTGTTAGTAACTGGCGACGTGCGGGTTAAGAACGCGGTCGCAAGCTGTTATGCCGATAGTTGTGGTTGTTTTAATCTTGGTCGTGGTTGTTATAATCATGGTCGTGGTTGTTATAATCGTAGTCGTGGTTGTTATAATCAATGTCGTGGTTTTATAATCATGGTCGAGGTTGTTACAATCATAGTCGTGGTTGTTATAATCATGGTCGTGGTTATGATCATGGTCGTAGTTTGTATAATCATGGTTGTGGGTGTTATAATCATCGTCGTGGTTGTTATAATCATGGTCGTGGTTGTTATAATCATAGTCGTGGTTGTTATAATCATGGTCGTGTTTATAATCATAGGCATAGTTGTTATAATCATGGTCGTGGGTGTTATAATCATCGTCGTGGTTGTTATCATCATGGTCGTGGTTGTTATAATCATGGTCGTGGTTGTTATGATCATGGTCGTGGTTATTATAATCATAGTCGTGGTTGTTATAAACATAGTCGTGGTTTTATAATCATGGTCGTGGTTGTTATAATCATGGTCGTGGTTGTTATAATCATAGTCGTGGTTGTTATAATCATGTTCGTGGATATAATCATAGGCGTAGTTGTTATAATCATGGTCGTGGTTGTTATAATCATATTCGTGGTTATTAAAATCATAGTAGTGGTTCTTATAATCATAGTCGTGGTTGTTATGATCAAGGTCGTGGTTATTATAATCATAGCCGCCAGTTATAACCGCGGTCGGTTGCCGCGAATTGGCGCTTTAAGCGTTATAACTGGCGGTCGTGGGTTGGCAATCACAGGCGCAGTTGTTATAACCGGGCGGTCGTGGTTGCTGCAATAGCTGTGTTTATAATCTTATCGGTTGTTATAACTGCGGTCGGTTGCTATAATCGAGTCGGTTGTTTTAACTGGGCGGTCGTGGTTTTGCAATCATGGTCGTGGTTGTTATAATCATGGTCGTCGTTGTTACAATCATAGTCGTGGTTGTTATAATCATGGTCGTGGTTATGATCATGGACGTAGTTTTTATAATCATGGTCGTAGGTTATATAATCATATTCGTGGTTATTATTATCATAGTCGTGGTTGTTATAATCATAGTCGTGGTTTTATAATCCTTGGTCGTGGTTGTTATAATCATGGTCGTGGTTGTTACAATCATAATCGTGGTTATGATCATGGTCGTTGTTGTAATAATCATGGTCGTGCGTGTTATAATCATCGTCGTGGTTGTTATAATCATAGTCGTGGTTGTCATAATCATTGTCGTGGTTATGATCATAGTCGTGGTTGTTATAATCATGGTCGTGGTTGTTATAATCATGGTCGTGGTTGCTATAATTATGGTCGTGGTTGTTATAATCATGGTCGTGGTTGTTATGATCATGGTCGTGGATGTTATAATGATAGTTGTGGTTGTTATAATCATGGTCGTGGGTGTTATAATCATGATCGTGGTTGTTATAATTATGGTCGTGGTTGTTATAATCATGGTCGTGGTTGTTATAATCATGGTCGTGGTTGTTATAATCTTGGTCGTGGTTGTTATAATCATAGTCGTGGTTGTTATAATCATTGTCCTGGTTATGATCATAGTCGTGGTTGTTATAATCATGGTCGTGGTTGTTGTAATCATGGTCGTGGTTGTTAGAATCAAAAGTCGTGGTTGTTATAATCATGGTCGTGGTCATGATCATAGGCGTAGTTGTTAAAATCATGGTCGTGGCTGTTATAATCATCGTGGTGGTTGTTATAATCATGGGCGTGTTTGTTATGATCATGGTCGTGGATATTATGATCATAGTCGTAGTTGTTATAAACATAGTCGTGGTTTTATAATCATTGTCGTGGTTGTTATAATCATTGTCGTGGTTGTTAGAATCATATCCGTGGTTCTTATAATCATGATCGTGGTTATAATCAGAGGCGTAGTTGTTATAATCATGGTCGTGGGTGTTATAATCATATTCGTGGTTGTTATGATCATGGTCGTGGTTGTTATAATAATAGTTGTGGTTGTTATAATCTTGGACGTGGTTGTTATAATCATGGTCGTGGTTGTTATAATCGTAGTCGTGGTTGTTATAATCATTGTCGTGGTTTTATAATCATAGTCGTGGTTGTTATGATCATGGTCGTGGTTATGATCATGGTCGTAGTTTTTATAATCATGGTCTTGGGTGTTATAATCATATTCGTGGTTATTATAATCATAGTCGTGGTTGTTATAATCATAGTCGTTGTTTTATAATCATGGTCGTGGTTGTTATAATCATGGTCGTGGTTGTTACAATCATAGTCGTGGTTATTATAATCATGGTCGTGGTTATGATCATGGTCGTTGTTGTTATAATCATGGTCGTGCGTGTTATAATCATCGTCGTGATTGCTATAATCATAGTCGTGGTTGTTATAATCATTGTCGTGGTTACGATCATAGTCGTGGTTGTTGTAATCATGGCCGTGGTTGTTATAATCATGGGCGTGGTTGTTATAATCATGGTCGTGGTTATTATAATTATGGTCGTGGTTGTTATAATCATGGTCGTGGTTGTCATGATCATGATCGTGGTTGTTATAATGATAGTTGTTGTTGTTATAATCTTGGTCGTGGTTGTTATAATCATGGTCGTGGTTTTTATAATCGTAGTCGTGGTTGTTATAATCATTGTCGTGGTTTTATAATTAGGGTCGTGGTTGTTATAATCATGGTCTTGGTTGTTACAATTATAGTCGTGGTTGTTATAATCATGGTCGTGGTTATGATCATGGTCGTGGTTGTTATAATGATAGTTGTGGTTGTTTTAATCTTGGTCGTGGTTGTTATAATCATGGTCGTGGTTGTTATAATCGTAGTCGTGGTTGTTATAATCATTGTCGTGGTTTTATAATCATGGTCGTGGTTGTTACAATCATAGTCGTGGTTGTTATAATCATGGTCGTGGTTATGATCATGGTCGTAGTTTTATAATCATGGTTGTGGGTGGTCGTGGTTGTTATAATCATGGTCGTGGTCGTGGTTATAATCATAGTCGTGGTTGTTATAATCATGGTCGTGTTTATAATCATAGGCATAGTTGTTATAATCATGGTCGTGGGTGTTATAATCATCGTCGTGGTTGTTATCATCATGGTCGTGGTTGTTATAATCATGGTCGTGGTTGTTATGATCATGGTCGTGGTTATTATAATCATAGTCGTGGTTGTTATAAACATAGTCGTGGTTTTATAATCATGGTCGTGGTTGTTATAATCATGGTCGTGGTTGTTATAATCATAGTCGTGGTTGTTATAATCATGTTCGTGGTTATAATCATAGGCGTAGATGTTATAATCATGGTCGTGGTTGTTATAATCATATTCGTGATTATTATAATCATAGTCGTGGTTCTTATAATCATAGTCGTGGTTGTTATGATCAAGGTCGTGGTTATCATAATCATAGTCGTGGTTGTTATAAACATAGTCGTGGTTTTATAATCATGGTCGTGGTTGTTATAATCATGGTCGTGGTTGTCATAATCATAGTCGTGGTTGTTATAATCATGGTCGTGGTTATGATCATGGTCGTAGTTTTTATAATCATGGTCGTGGGTGTTATAATTATCGTCGTGGTTGTTATAATCATGGTCGTGGTTGTTATAATCATAGTCGTGGTTGTTATAATCATGGTCGTGGTTATAATCATAGGCGTAGTTGTTATAATCATGGTCGTGGGTGTTATAATCATCGTCGTGGTTGTTATAATCATGGTCGTGGTTGTAATAATCATGGTCGTGGTTGTTATGATCATGGTCGTGGTTATTATAATCATAGTCGTGGTTGTTATAAACATAGTCGTGGTTTTATAATCATGGTCGTGGTTGTTATAATCATGGTTGTGGTTGTTATAATCATAGTCGTGGTTGTTATAATCATGTTCGTGGTTTTAATCATAGGCGTAGTTGTTATAATCATGGTCGTGGTTGTTATAATCATATTCGTGATTATTATAATCATAGTCGTGGTTCTTATAATCAAAGTCGTGGTTGTTATGATCAAGGTCGTGGTTATCATAATCATAGTCGTGGTTGTTATAAACATAGTCGTGGTTTTATAATCATGGTCGTGGTTGTTATAATCATGGTCGTGGTTGTCATAATCATAGTCGTGGTTGTTATAATCATGGTCGTGGTTATAATCATAGGCGTAGTTGTTATAATCATGGTTGTGGGTGTTATAATCATATTCCTGGTTGTTATGATCATGGTCGTGGTTGTTATAATAATAGTTGTGGTTGTTATAATCTTGGTCGTGGTTGTTATAATCGTAGTCGTGGTTGTTTTAATCATTGTCGTGGTTTTATAATCATGGTCGTGGTTGTTATAATCATGGTCGTCGTTGTTACAATCATAGTCGTGGTTGTTATAATCATAGTCGTGGTTATAATCATAGGCGTAGTTGTTATAATCATGGTTGTGGGTGTTATAATCATATTCCTGGTTGTTATGATCATGGTCGTGGTTGTTATAATAATAGTTGTGGTTGTTATAATCATGGTCGTGGTTGTTATAATCGTAGTCGTGGTTGTTTTAATCATTGTCGTGGTTTTATAATCATGGTCGTGGTTGTTATAATCATGGTCGTCGTTGTTACAATCATAGTCGTGGTTGTTATAATCATGGTCGTGGTTATGATCATGGTCGTAGTTTTTATAATCATGGTCGTAGGTTATATAATCATATTCGTGGTATTATCATAGTCGTGGTTGTATATAATCATAGTCGTGGTTTTTATAATCATTTAAATCGTTTGTTATAATCATAGTCGTGTGTTTTTTAATCACTTAGTCAAGTGTTATAATCATAATCGTGGTTATGATCATGGTCGTTGTTGTTATAATCATGGTCGTGCGTGTTATAATCATCGTCGTGGTTGTTATAATCATAGTCGTGGTTGTCATAATCATTGTCGTGGTTATGATCATAGTCGTGGTTGTTATAATCATGGTCGTGGTTGTTATAATCATGGTCGTGGTTGCTATAATTATGATCGTGGTTGTTATAATCATGGTCGTGGTTGTTATGATCATGGTCGTGGTTGTTATAATGATAGTGTAGTGATAGTTTGTCAGACCACAGCTTACATCTCAGAAACTCCAGTCTGACCGGACATTAGGGAGGTCAAAAGTGTAGGGTAACTCTGCGGTTGACCAAGGATTGTAAATCAACTAGCTCCCCTCCCATGTCACACATGTAAGAGGGCACCAGCCGGCTCTCTCCCAATATACACAATGTCCTACACCGCAGAGGGGGGCCAGTCTTGACCCGACATTAGGGGGGTCAAGTGTAACTCTCACGGTGGACCGGGGGTTACAAATCAACTAGCTCACCTCCCATGTGACATGTCACCACAACAGACATGTAAGAAGGCACCAGCCGACTCTCTTCCAATATACAATAACCTACTCTCTGAACAAAGGCCGGACCTGACCTCACATTAGCCAGGTCAAATGTAACCCTCGGAGCCCAACTCAAGGGGCCACAAATCAACCAGGGCCTCTCATGTCACACGGCCCCACCTGATGACTTTCCCAGATAGTTTCTGAAAAGTCCAGACCTGACCTCACATTGGCTAGGTCAAATGTAAGGAGACCCTTCGCCGCCCCCCCCCGACCAGCTGAACCTGACGGCTCGCCTCCCAATATATAGGACGTGCTAGTCCTCCCTCGGTTAATTCGCAGAGAGAGAGTTGTCTTGTAACAAGGTGGCCAGCTACTACACCACCAGGCCTGCTCGAGAGAAGTCAAGGGCCGGAGGCAAGTCGCCTCCGGTCTGGACCGAGACTTCCCTCCGGCGACCAGCTGAGCAGTCTCCCATAGAGACAACCCAGGACTACCTGCTAGGCCTCCCCTAGGTCACGTGAGTGTTTGTCAGAGCTTTCCATGGGATGAGTTACCTACGTGGGAAGTGTATTCATTTCAAGTTCGTGTCCGAGAATCAGAGTGTCTAGTAACGTAAAATGATGTCCTAGTAACGTAAATATAATGTCCTAGTAACTTCAATAGAAGGTGTTATTAATGTGTCCATGTCATGTTCGTGATTAATAAAGAGTTGTAACGAAGCAGTGTTTGAGAAGTCGCCTTTAAGAACGTAATAGATGTGTATTGACGTTTAAGACACGACCAGTGTACGATAAGAGTAACTAACTATCACGGCCACGCTACCAAAATCTTCCTCTCTTTATACTCTATCTCTATATCTTCTACTCTTAAATCTTTGTCTCATTACAATAGTTGTGGTTGTTATAATCATGGTCGTGGGTGTTATAATCATGATCATGGTTGTTATAATTATGTTCGTGGTTGTTATAATCATGGTCGTGTTTGTTATTTTGATAGTTGTGGTTGTTATAATCTTGGTCGTGGTTGTTATAATCATAGTCGTGGTTGTTATAATCATTGTCCTGGTTATGATCATAGTCGTGTTTGTTATAATCATGGTCGTGGTTGTTATAATCATGGGCGTGGTTGTTATAATGATAGTTGTGGTTGTTATATTCTTGGGCGTGGTTGTTATAATCATGGTCGTGGTTGTTGTAATCATGGTCGTGGTTGTTAGAATCAAAAGTCGTGGTTGTTATAATCATGGTCGTGGTCATGATCATAGGCGTAGTTGTTAAAATCATGGTCGTGTGTGTTATAATCATGGTGGTGGTTGTTATAATCATGGTCGTGTTTGTTATGATCATGGTCGTGGTTATTATGATCATCGTCGTAGTTGTTATAAACATAGTCGTGGTTTTATAATCATTGTCGTGGTTGTTATAATCATGGTCGTGGTTGTTAGAATCATATCCGTGGTTCTTATAATCATGATCGTGGTTATAATCAGAGGCGTAGTTGTTATAATCATGGTCGTGGTTGTTATAATCATGGGCGTGGTTGTTATAATCATGGTCGTGGTTATTATAATTATGGTCGTGGTTGTTATAATCATGATCGTGGATGTCATGATCATGGTCGTGGTTGTTATAATGATAGTTGTTGTTGTTATAATCTTGGTCGTGGTTGTTATAATCATGGTCGTGGTTGTTATAATCGTAGTCGTGGTTGTTATAATCATTATCGTGGTTTTATAATTAGGGTCGTGGTTGTTATAATCATGGTCGTGGTTGTTACAATCATAGTCGTGGTTGTAATAAGCATGGTCGTGGTTATGATCATGGT
>NW_024756784.1:30000-36720 GCF_018991925.1 Homarus americanus | reverse complement strand
TCGGTTGTTCCCAGGGTGGACTGATTAACACCGCCTGGTCAGAAGATGGTGGTCGGTCCCCAGGGGTGTTTATCTGTGTGTTTGTGTAGATTCAGATTTCTTTTCAAGTTTACCTCCCACGCTAGTTTACTGAGCACCCTTACTTCCTGTGCAAGCTACATGTAGTGAAGGGAGAATAAGTGTACATAGAAAGGTTGTTTGTACAGGTTCATGTGTTTTTGACTAAGTCCTATATATGTCAGGAGGCACCAGGTTGTGTCTAGGTGGAGGGACGACGTGATGGTGACGGCTGGGGACCTGTAGAAAGGGCAGCCAGGGTGTACTGAGGGAGGTTATTAGACCAGGCTGTAGCCCAGGCGCACACACACACACACACACACACACACACACACACACACACACTGTTGGGACCGAGTCAGGGGCTGTCATCTCCGGTTACTGCGTCATAATGGCTCCGTGTGTCACTTCCCCGATGTTTCAGGTGTGTTCAGTGCTCGTCGAGGGTCTCACGTTGTGTGTGGGAGAGAGATAGAGAGGGTGGCATCTGTGTTCTGTTCCAGTGTGACAGCCAACAGTACCTATGTGTGAGTAACTTGACTCGGGTGTTATCGGTATCCTGCAGCTCAGTGATGGTCGCGGGGTTGTGTTGGACGACAGGGGGGGGACGTGAGCCTCTCTAGTACTGTACTGTAGCTGGTGATAAGGGGATTCCGTCGTTCAGTGAGGGAATAGGTGGCGCCCTTATGGATGTCCGCGAGGATGGCTGTATGTTATCGGTGTCTGGAGGAGGCCCTTATGATCCTGTGAGTCTAGTGTGTGTGTGTGTGTGTGTGTGTGTGTGTGTGTGTGTGTGTGTGTGTGTGTGAAATATAGCGTACACGGAGTTTTTGATGTGTGTGGTTGTGTATATGTTTAATTGTGATGATAATGTTCACAGTTTATTGAAAACAATACAGCAGCCAAAAGGTGAAGATGGCCAAAGGAAACACACACACACACACACACACACACACACACACACACACACACACACACACAGAGCAACATGGGGCAGTGGGTCAGCTAACAGAAGCTCTCCGTGCATATTGTGGAAGAAACACGGAGTGAACACACAAGTTATTTGTGAATCAGTAATGTTTTACAGTGGTTGTTTCCACAGGGATGTGGCATTGTACACGGGGATGTGGTTATGTACACAGGTATATGGTTATGTACACAGGTATATGGTTGTGTACACTGGGATGTGGTTGTGTGTGTTTACGAAGGTGTGGTTCGGGGATCACGTGTGTGTGTATGTATGTTTGTGTGTGTGTATATATCTCTGGTGTGCTGCTTTACGTGTACAGGAATGAGGTCGTGTCTATTTATGACTGTGTAGCTCAGAAATATATGACCGTGTTTGTATGAGCATTAGTTTACACAGGAGCAGTGTTGCGTGTGTATGAATGTCTGTATTGTAGCTGAGGAAATACACACACATACACACGTATCATTTCTGTAGTAGTGAGTATCGTGTTCAGTATATTTATTGTGTTTGTTCAGGTACACACTATTACAAATACAGTTTCAGATTTATATTACAGAGAGATGGAGGGAGGAGAGTGGAACAGAGAGAGAGAGAAAGTAGGAGAGTGGAACAGAGAGAGAGTAGGAGAGTGGAACAGAGAGAGAGAGAAAGTAGGAGAGTGGAACAGAGAGAGAGAGAAAGTAGGAGAGTGGAACAGAGAGAGAGAGAGTAGGAGAGTGGAACAGAGAGAGAGAGTAGGAGAGAGGAGAGTGAAACAGAGAGAGAGTAGGAGAGAGGAGAGTGGAACAGAAAGTGAAGAGAGTAAATATCAAACAACGATGAAACAGAGGAGAGAAAGAAAGAAATAAGGAACAAGAAGAATGGAAGGAGAGAAATAGACACAAATACTAAAAGAAAGAACTTGTTTGGTGGTGGAAATAAACGAAAGAGGAGGAGACAGATAAAGACTCATGGGACAGGAGGTAACAAAAGGATGGAAGAGAAAGAGGGAGAGAGAGAAGGTGGGAGGGGAGTGCTTAGGAGGGCAGGAAAAGCCAGAAAGGGAAGGTCGTGGAATGGGAGGCATTTCCTGGTGATGTTAGTGATGGTGGTGGTTGGTAGGAGGTAGTGGTGGTTGATAGTGGTAGGGTAGGTATAGGAGATGGTGGTGGTTGTAAGTGGTGAGGGTAGGAGGTGATGGTGGTAGTAGTAGTAGGAGGTGGGGGGTGGTAGAGGTGATGGTGGTAGGAGGTGAGGGTGGTAGGAGGTTGATGGTGGTAGTGGTGGTAAGTGGTGAGGGAAGGAGGTGATGGTGGTGGTAGTAGTAGGTAATGGTAGAGGTGATAGTAGTGGTAGTGGTTGGTAGGGAGGTGGCTATGGTAGGGAAGGAGATAACGAAGGAGTGGGGGAAGAGAAGGGGGGTGTGGGGGGTAAACATCCCTCACTGGAAGAGCGGAGTGACTACTGTTCTAATCCTCTCTCTCTCTCTCTCTCTCTCTCTCTCTCTCTCTCCTGAAAATTAGACCGCCCAAGCGTATTTCACCTAAACATTATTAACCACCGTAACTCTAACCTAACCTAACCAAACTTTAACCCAATCCAACCTAACCCCACCTGATCTAACCCCCCACCTGATCTAACCCCCCCCCTCTCCCCAGGTAAGAGTAAGGTATATTAATCAACAGGTAAAAAAAACTCTCCAGGGGATTCAGTGGTTTTCAGTCGTCTTCCAAACATGTAAAGATTTAATATAGTGACCCATAATTGTACTAGATTTGATGGTGATGGTGTTATGGTGTTTGTCATAGTGTTATGGTGTTTGTGATGGTGTTATGGTGTTTGTGATGGTGTTATGGTGTTTGTGATGGTGATGGTGCTGTGATGGTGTAATGGTGTTTGTAATGGTGATGGTGTTGATGGTGTTTGTGATGGTGTAATGGTGTTTGTGATGGTGTTGATGGTGGTGATGGTGTTATGGTGTTTGTGATGGTGTTTTTGTGATGGTGTAATGGTGTTTGTGATGGTGTGATGGTGGTGATGGTGTTATGGTGTTGATGGTGTTTGTGATGGTGTTAATGGTGTTTGTGATGGTGTTATGGTGTTTGTGATGGTTTTGATAGTGATGGTGTAATAGTGTTTGTGATGGTGTAATGGTGTTTGTGATGGTGTTATGGTGTTTGTGATGGTGTTGATGGTGGTGGTGATGGTGTGATGGTGTTATGGTGTTTGTGATGGTCTTATGGTGTTTGTGATGGTGTTGATGGTGTTTGTGGTGTTGATGGTGGTGGTGCAAAGTTACACACCAGCAGCTGATTGACTGACTGACTGTTTGACTGATTGACTGACATACTGAGTTACTAACTGATAGATTGACTGACTGACTGACTGATTAACTGACTGTTAGACTGACTGACTGATAGACTGACTGACTGACTGTTAGATTGACATATTGAGTTATTATCACAAAGATTGAGTGAGTAATTGACTGACTGACCGACTGACTGTATTGTTGTGATACAGTAGTGACGTGTAAAGAAAAATAGTTGGACTCCCGCGGTTTTTTAGCGCTTCCGTTTCCTGCTAAGATATGGCGCGCGCTGCTCTCTCTCTCTCTCTCTCTCTCTCTCTCTCTCTCTCTCTCTCTCTCTCATTCCATGGATACTGTATCTCTCTCTCTCTCTCTCTCATAACATTCCATGGATACTGTATATTAATTAACACCTCCAATAAATTAATCATGTAATCACATCTGTCATAAATTAACGTTGAAACACCTGTCATAAATTAATCTTGTAGTAACACCTGTCATAAACTAGTCATGGTAACAGACTCTTGTAGTGACACCTGCCATAAGTGACAGGTGTTCTGGGTGAAAGGTTCCACTCAGATGAACTGTAAACACGTATGAATTAATGATCAGTAGCGGTCTTTGTGTGTCGCCTGCCAGCTCTCCCTGTTGTTTGTGTTTCTCCTCAGCCTTTATCCGTTATCCTTTACTCCCTTCCCCTTAGTTCTTATCCCTTACCTTCTCTCCTCGTCCTTCCCCCCTCAGCCCTTGGTTCTTATCCCTCACTCTCTCCTCCCTTCCCACTCCACCTTTACCCCTCACCTTCTCTCCTCCCCCTCAGCTCTTATCCCTTTCATTCTCCTCCCCTCCCTCTCCATCCTTTCTCCCTCTTCCTTCTTTCTTGTGTCCTCATCTCCTCCTCATCCCTTTCCTTTCTTCCCCCGTGTTTACTCCTCTTCCTCATCCTCGTCTCTCTTTTTATCTCTTGTGTTTCCTCTTTTTCCTTCCTCCTCCTATCTCCCCTCCCCTCCCCTCCCCTCTGGTCTGAGAGGATAGAGCGAAGAAAAATTTCCCGCCTGTCATGGTGACTATCGGTAAATTATAACCTTGGCGCGGCGGCAGGTTGAGGAAGCTGCGGTAATAACGGGGTCACGGCGTCCACCAGGGCGGGGGAAACATGCTTCTTACCGCCACTAAATGCTCGTCTTGCGTTACACATACGTTACGGCAAATTGGTTTACTTGGCGGTGCTTATTGAGGCTAGAACAGGTTAGAGCCGTGGTTAAGTGAGTGTAAACTACGTCGTTATATTCCGTAATGGTCGGTTAGTGTTACACCTGTCCTGTATTTGATGCTTTAGGTTTAGTCAGACCGGAAGAGTCACGGGGTTACGTGACAGGTATGCTGGCTTAGGGTAATAATTACGTTACCTAATTGGTCGTTTAACTTTACCGTTTTTTTGCGGTTAATTGAAATATTCCCCACAGGTGAGAGAGTGTGTGACGGGAGGGATAATTTATCGATGACGTTACGTAATTTGGCGTTACTCAAACGTCACCACAAATTGAATTGTTTGATGCATAGTGTTACGGTAACGGACTGGCGGGCGGGCGGACGTGGGAACAGTTGCGGTCCAGCATAATTGGGTCGTTTAGCGTTGTTTACACGTTACGGAAGATGGATGTATTGGGTGTTGAGTGAGACGGTAACAGGTATGTGGGGGAGAACCACCTCGTTGTGTGTGCCTAATGGTCTGCTAGTTACGTATTCCTTAAGGTTAATTGGTGTACTTGGTGTTGTTACAGTTAATTAGGATGTGGCGGTATAACGAGTGTCTTGTTACGTACTTAAATCTGGTCGTTTCAGCGTTACAGAAGTAGTTGGTGATTGAAGTAGTAATTGAGTTGCGTTGATAACTGTTACATGTTTAATTGACCTTAGTGCCACTGGGCCCCATCCTAACTTAACGTCGTCCTTATAGACCCTCCTAGTTGCCACTGGGCCCCATCTCAACCATTAGGACCAGTTGTCCATAGGAGTAGATCCTTAAGAGTGGGGCCCATTAGAACTAAACCTCAGTCCTTTTAGGGAGGTTAGGCTGGCTTTGGGGCCCAGTGGGATTGGGGCCTACAAGGACTGAAACACGTCATCACAGGTAGTACAAGTCATCACAGCTAATACAAGTCATCACAGGTAATACAAGTCGTCACAGGTAGTTCAAGTCATCACAGGTAGTACAAGCCATCACAGGTAGTACATGCCATTACAGGTAGTTCAAGTCATCACAGGTAGTACAAGTCATCACAGGTAGTACAAGTCATCACAGGTAGTTCAAGTCATCACAGGTAGTTCAAGTCATCACAGGTAGTTCAAGTCATCACAGGTAGTTCAAGTCATCACAGGTAGTACAAGTCATCACAGGTAGTTCAAGTCATCACAGGTAGTACAAGTCATCACAGGTAGTTCAAGTCATCACAGGTAGTTCAAGTCATCACAGGTAGTTCAAGTCATCACAGGTAGTTCAAGTCATCACAGGTAGTTCAAGTCATCACAGGTAGTACATGCCATTACAGGTAGTTCAAGTCATTACAGGTAGTTCAAGTCATCACAGGTAGTACAAGTCATCACAGGTAGTACAAGCCATTACAGGTAGTTCAAGTCATCACAGGTAGTACAAGTAAGCTATCATGGACTGTATTACTGGACTGCATCAGTGTTGTCTACTCTCGTAAGTTACTCACGCCACACTGTAATTTCTGGTTCAGTGTTGGTGGTGATTCATGTGCTGTAAATCAATGAATGGAATGTGTGTGTGTGTGTGTGTGTGTGTGTGTGTCATTATCTACACACCTGATGGCTGTTCCCTCTCAGGTGTTGGTCGGGTTGAGGTGGAACCATTAATGACTTGTTATTATCAACAGTGTTCATTCAGTATCTGTTATCTTGTCATTAATCAGTGTTAGTAGACAGTATATTGTTAGCTTGTTCTTATCGCTGTGTGTACTAATGGCGCCTCAAATGTACTACTTATCTCGTGTGTGTGTGTGTGTGTGTGTGTGTGTGTGTGTGTGCAATTTTTTATGTACTCAGTGCTCTGGAAATGTACTCATATAACCCAGGAAGTGATGGAGAGAGAGAGAGAGTTGTGAGCGAAACAAGAGAATAAAACCACTGATTTAAGGGAACAGTTTGACGAGCTTAGGAAGTGACGCTCTTCATCACCCCCTCTCCTCACCCCTTACCCCCTACACCTTTACCCCTCACCCATTACTCCTTTAACCCTCACCCCCTAATCCTTTACCTCCATTTCTCTGCCCTTGTCTCCTTACCCTTACTTCTCCACCTTTCCCCTTAGCCACTAGACGTGTCCCCTTAGGCCTGTCCCCCTACCTGTCCCCTTAACCCCTTACCCTTTTTAAATGGTTGA
>NW_024756784.1:0-25000 GCF_018991925.1 Homarus americanus | reverse complement strand
ACGTTTAAACATTCATGTCACGTTTAAACATTCATGTCACTTTTAAACATTCATGTCACGTTTAAACATTCATGTCACGTTTAAACATTCATGTCACGTTTAAGCATTCATGTCACGTTTAAGCATTCATGTCACGCTTAAACATTCATGTCACGTTTAAACATTCATATCAGGCTTTAATACTCCCTAGGTTAAATATTCACACACTTAAACATTCATAAGGTTAAAAAAAATCATCCTCTTTAACATTCTACAATTTTAACCTTTCTTATTGACCACTAAATAATTATACCATATCCATCGGTTAAATGTTAAACTAAGCATTCATCAGGTCCTCTTCGCCAAACATTCACCAGGCGGTTGCTACTGTGGTTAAACATTCCCTAAGTCAAGGTCTTTGTTGTCTTAAGATGTTTACATTCTTCCCTTTAACACCTTAGCCTCAAGTCAACATTCATCCCCCTTGGTAAACATTCATTCCACATGACATTGGTGAACGGACATATATTCATATTTTCACAGCTATCATGGCCACAACACATTCTACATAAGCGAGGCCTCAACATTCACTATATACCCACAAGCGAGTCCTCAACATTCACTATATACCCACAAGCGAGGCCTCAACATTCACTATATACCCACAAGCGAGTCCTCAACATTCACTATATACCCACAAGCGAGGCCTCAACATTCACTATATACCCACAAGCGAGTCCTCAACATTCACTATATACCCACAAGCGAGTCCTCAACATTCACTTTTTACCCACAGAGAGAGAGAGAGAGAGAGAGAGAGAGAGAGAGAGAGAGAGATTGTGTATTATTATGTATACTTCCATACATAATAAGAATCCATACCAGTTTTGTTGTGTGCTCATACTATGTAAACTGTATGTATGAGTGTTTGAGACTTAACCCACACGAGTCTGTACGGTACATTTACAGATCTCTTTAGTGACAAGGGAGTTATACACATTATCTTGGTCTGCCTAATACTTATCCAGTCATTTTCTCGAAGGTCAATCCATATAAACAGGTGACCGGGTAGTATAATAAAGCTCTTTCATATCCACAATGTACAGTTAAAGGGATGGATGGTTAAAGGGATGGTTTGGTTAAAGGGATGGTTTGGTTAAAGAGATTGATGGTTAATGGGATGGGTGGTTAAAGGGATGGCTGGTTAAATGGACGGTTGGTTAAAGGGATGGCTGGTTGTGATGGCTGGTTAAAGGGACTACAGTTAAAGGATGGCTGGTTAAAGGGATGGCTAGTTAAAGGGATGGCTAGTTAAATGGATGGATGGTTAAAGGGATGGCTGGTTAAAGGGACGGCTAGTTAAAGGGATGGCTGGTTAAAGGGATGGCTAGTTAAATGGATGGCTGGTTAAAGGGATGGCTGGTCAAGTCTCTCACCCTTAGTACACAATATACACCAATTTCACTTAATTCTGCCCCTGTTATTGTACGCCATGGTCGATTATGTGTTAATGGTCGTTTGTGTGCCATTGTTGTGTGTATAGCGGTGTCATTTGCGTGGTAGTAACGCTCGTGTGCCAGTAGTCATTCCCGTGTGTCCCGTTCTTTTGTGCTTTTATGCCAACATCATCAGTATGCTGGTGTCATTTGTATGCTAGTATGACTTATGCCGGTGTCATTTGCATGCTGGTGTGGCATATGCCGGTGTCATCTGTATGCTGGTGTGACATATGCCGGTGTCATCTGTATGCTAGTGTGACATATGCCGGTGTCATCTGTATGCGAGTGTGACATATGCCGGTGTCATCTGTATGCTGGTGTGACATATGCCGGTGTCATCTGTATGCTAGTGTGACATATGCCGGTGTCATTTGTATGCTAGTATGACTTATGCGGTGTCATTCTTATGCTAGTGTGAAATGTATGCCAGTGTGAAATGTATGCCAGTGTCATTTTTATGCCAGTTTCATTTATATGCCAGTGTTATTTGCATGTGTAATGAGGTGTCGCTGTCATTACGGTAGGAGTACAGGTGTGTCATGAGAGACGTTGTGAAGCCTTTTGCATATTAACATCCAAAACACAACCTGTATAAAGTAATTAGTGTATATATATATACGGTAATAAGCCCGGATCAGAGACGTGTATTGTGGTGTGGGCTGATCCTCTCACCCCACCCCCACCTTCCCTCACCTACCCTCACCCTCTTACTTCACCCCCCTATAACCCCTTCCTTCACGCCCCTCTCACTTCCCCTCGCTTCACCTTTCCCCCTCATCCCTCTCCCCTCCCCACCACCCCCTCCCTCACCTACCACACACCCCTCCCTCATTCCTCAGTGCATTCTCATTCTCTTGTGATGAGGAGAGTGCTGTGCTTCCTGCCTTTGAAGTCCTTACTGTACAGGAAGGTAGACGGTGACGACAGTAGACATAGTTACAGGTAGATACGAGATGAACCAGAAAACAGAAGTAAGTAAAAATGAAAAAAAAAACTACCCACGTATAGTAATTGAGGTAGAGGAAGAGGTGGTGGAGGTGGTAGTGTTATTATGTAATACTGTTGAGGGAAGGAGGGCACAGGGGAAGGGTGAGACTGAGGTAGTTGAGTGAAATAATTATCGAGTCTTGGGCTACAGGTAATGTATGGTAGGGTGGCTGGAGAGAGTGTGTGTGTAAAGGCTAGGAATTATGTTCTTTGTGAATAAAAAAAAAAGTCTGAGATAAAAATAATGTTACCGTTAATCCCATCACCAGAACACACCTGAAGTACCCACTATTTTATCACCATATTATCACCTGTTCTGCCTTACCTTCGTTCCTGCCGCCATGTTACGAAGACCAATTTAATTACTTTACGACACTTGAAACGATGTGTTTATTATTTTTCCCACCGTTTAAAATAAGTAAAAAAAGAGGTGGGTGGTGGGCAGGACGGTGGGTGGCACTGCAGGTGGGTGGTAGGCGGGGCGGGTGGTCAGGAGGACGGGAGGCAGCAGAAGGAGGACGTCACTATCCAGCACTCGTGGTTGGTGAGGTAAAATGTGTAGTCACAGGCGCCGTAGATGTTATTGTGGCGTGTGTGAGTGGATGGTCAGGTCCGCCTCTCGTCTCTTATAAATCATCACTCACTCTCGCTCTCTCTCTCTCTCTCTCTCTTGTGTTTCATTTTCCTTCGCCGGTTTGTGTAATTTGTTGGTGCTTTGTCTTAATTGATCCCAGTCTCTACGTGTTTTATTTATTTTTTTGCGGAGTTTTTGTAAAGGGTAAGTTACTATCCGTCTTTTGTTGATGGATGGGTTTGTTTTTTTTCCTGCCTGGGGGAGTCCGAGTAAGATAGGTTTATTTGTTTTATATTTTTATTAGTGTGATTGTATCGTAGCCAAGGAGGGACAAGTTCTTTTGGTTATTCCTTGGTTTGTGATGCTACCACTACTACCACCACTACCCTCCCACGCCATCACCATCACCACAACTCCTACACCATCACCACAACCCCTACACCATCACCACAACTCCTACACCACCACTCACAACCCTACACCACCACTACAACTCCTACACCACCATAAGTCATATAATACTAAGTGTTTCTTTTGTACATTGGTGGTCATCTTAACACTTCAAGTTCTTCACTTTTTAAAATTGATTTGTTGTGTCAATTAATCAAACAGCCTTGTTGTTTGTCTCGACTTTGTATTTATTGATATTGCTTGTGTTTTTAAACCCATGTTAAGCTTCTTTTATCTTCTTTCTTATGAATATACAGAACAGTACACATGTGGGTGGTGAACTTTAGCCCTTTAGGCTCTCTTCTGAGGACGGAACAAGGTTCCAGACATCAAGGAAATATATTTGTTAACTGTATTAAAAACATTGTATTTAATTAGGTGGTGGTAAGATACACTAATTAGGTTGTTTTTTTTTTGACAAAAAGTTTACTTGATGCAAAAAACATATATTTTTCGTTGAGTTTGTTGAGAGCGGGAAGTTAAATATATATTAGAATAAATTATCATGTGTCTACCCCTCTTGGTGAATGCACCATCCAGCTTGGAGTGTCACACACCAGCTTGGAGTGCCAGTGATTAACGACATAATCAGTAAATCACTGCGATAACTTTTCCCAAGAGTCGTCGATCATCTGTCACAATAATGTCACGTTTGTTATGGTAAGGTTCTGCAGCACCACCTGTAGACTGTTGGGAGGCAAGTGTGTGTGTTTTGAACATTAGCTGTAGTTACTTGTCACTAGTCGGGCGGTGAGGAGCCTTACTGATACGACGACCAACGAATAAGTGATGCTCGACCATTACCTTGGTCTCCTGGTCAGCAGTGACCTTGGTCTCCGTGTCCGCAGTGATCTTGGTCTCCTGGTCAGCATAAACTAGAGAGTTCCGAGCCTTAAAATGAAAACAGATATACTATAATTTTGTGGTTAAAACTGGAACACGCTCTCAAGATTCTCTCCGGCAACGCATAAAACATTTTTTTTCTCGCTGCTGAACACACCGGGTCCTTGTGAGTGTTGAGCGGAGTTAAGACGGTACACGTCCTCTCGTTACTCCGCCAAATTGGTTTAACAGTACGAGGTGGAAATGTTGGTAACAAGTGTTGGCAACGTGTCATTGTCTTGTGTTCATTACTGGCCGTCACCTGCGGGACTGTTATTAGTTAGAAAACATTTGTGTGTAAATCATGATGGATGGCCGAGTGGGCTAGACCTCTCCGAGTGGGTTGCTCTTTAAAGTTACTTCAGTACATTAGGTGCATTTCTCACCCGTTCCATTGTCTGTCTCTCTCACAACACTCACCTGTCTCACCTTTCTACCACACTCCCTCAGTGATGACCTTTAACTCACTATAACTTGTCTTTGGTATCAAGTAATTAGAGTAATATCTTCCATAGATTTTTAGGTCATTTCATGACTTATTAATTTATAAAAAAAAAAAATACAATTTTTAATTTTTAATTGATAAATACAAATAGAACTTATTTGTCTAATACTTATCTTAATATTAATTAGTTTGTAAATCTATGTACTGTAAGTCTTCCTAGTTTCTTGACAAGTGTTACCTTCAAGTGAGATAAAAGAGGAAGGTTACTGTGGTAGTAACCCTCCTCCTTCCTCCCTCCTTCCCTCCCCCTTCCTCCCTCCTCCTCCCTCCTCCTCCCTCCTCCTCCTCCCTCCTCCTCCTCCTTCCTCTCCCTCCTCCTAATCTTTCATCTCTTCTAAAAAAAATTACAGAGGACAATATGGTCTTTCATAGGGTATAGAATGTTGTGTGTTTTGTGTTTGTGCGTGTTTTTGTGTGTGGGTTATTTTTAGGTGTGTTTTTTGCGTGTGGGTTATTTTGGTGTGTTTTTGTGTATGGGCTATTTTTATGTGTGTTGTTTTGTGTGTGTAGCAGTGTCCACATACACCTGATAGCAGACAGGTGTGTGTGTGTGTGTAAGGGGGGGGTGAGTGACAGGTAGACAGGTAATGTAGTTGTGAGGACGTTGATAGCATTAGGTGGGTACAGGACGGCAGGAGGACGGTACAGGTGGACGGGCACAGGAGGACGGCAAAGGAGGACGGTACAGGTGACGGTACAGGAGGACGGTACAGGAGGGCGGTACAGGTGGACGGTACAGGAGGACGGTACAGGAGGACGGTACAGGTGGACGGTACAGGAGGACGGCACAGGTGGACGGCAGGAGGATGCAGCAGGAGGACGGTACAGGTGGACGGTACAGGAGGACGGTACAGGTGGACGGACAGGTGGACGGTACAGGAGGACGGTACAGGAGGGCGGTACAGGACGGTACAGGAGGACGGTACAGGAGGACGGTACAGGTGGACGGTACAGGAGGGCGGTACAGGTGAGGTACAGGAGGACGGTACAGGAGGACGGTACAGGAGGACGGTACAGGTGATTGGTACAGGAGGACGGTACAGGTGGACGGTACAGGTGGGACGGTACAGGAGGGCGGTACAGGAGGGCGGTACAAGAGGTGACGGCACAGGTGGATTGTACAGGAGGACGGTACAGGTGGACGGACAGGTGGACGGTACAGGAGGGCGGGACAGGTGAACGGCACAGGAGGCACAGGTGGATGCAACAGGAGGACGGTACAGGTGGACGGCACAGGAGGACGGTACAGGAGGACCTGTACAGGTGGACGGTACAGGAGGGCGGTACAGGTGGACGGTACAGGTGGATTGGTACAGGAGGGCGGTACAGGTGGACGGTACAGGAGGACGGCAGGTGGACGGTACAGGTGGACGGTACAGGAGGACAGGTGGACGTACAGGTGGTGGTGCCTGACTTCATGTTATCCGGACCATTAGTTGTTTATTGATGCCTTTTCTGCAGCTGTAAAGGTGTGTGTGTGTGTGTGTGTGTGTGTGTGTGTGTGTGTGTGTTTGTGTGTGTGTGTGTGTAGCATCAAAATAAATATCTGCCAGTAACAAAAAACATTCACAGGACACCAGATAACATTCACAGCATCATAACATTTACATCACCATAATACACCATTCACAGTATTAAATAACACCTACATCATCATTTAAAAACATTCACAGGACATCAGATAACATTCACAGCATCATAACATTTACATCACCATAATATACCATATTAAATAACACTGCTCACATTCAAAAACATTCACACGTACATCAGATAACATTCAAGCATCGGTTTGAGGTAACCTAATATCCGGACGTGTGTAAAGTGTTGAGACTGTGACACGGGTATACAAACACACTCAATATCCTGTGTACAGTGGGTGTTGTATATGTGTTTTGGTGTCAAGGTGAGAAAAAAGGCCTCTCTCTCTCTCTCTCTCTCTCTATAAGGAAGATTGTCGTGTTTGTGGGAGAATTTATTTTTTTATTATTTATTTTATTTAAGAGGTAATTCTTGTGTGTTGTATTGTTGACCTGTATTTATACGCACATGGACACGTTTATATACACATAGGTGCGTACATACACACACACACACTTTGAAGCCATGTAGTGAACCCTCAATTAGATCCCCCTTAAGGTTCTCGGGGTCGTCTCTATAAACCTTCTGTATAAGAGTTGTTTTGACTGGCTCTGCTTTTCATGGTCTTTATGTCCTTCTTCCTCGTGGAGACCTTTTGATTTGGGAGGGGGGATAAATAATAATACAATTATTCTTAGTCAACAAAACATTCAAGTAACATCAAATATTCAAGTAACATTAAACATTCAAGTAACATCAAACATTCATAACATCAAATATTCAAGTAACATCAAACATTCAAGTAACATCAAACATTCAAGCAACATTAAATATTCAAGTAACATCAAACATTCAAGTAACATTAAACATTCAAGCATCAAACATTCAAGTAACATTAAACATTCAAGTAACATCAAACATTCAAGTAACATCAAACATTCAAGTAACATCAAATTCATAACATTAAATATCTGTAAACATCAAACATTCAAGCATTAAACAACATCTAAGTAACAAAACATCAGCATCAAACATTCAAGTAACATCAAACATTCAAGTAACACTAAACATTCAAGTAGCATTAAACATCCTAAGTAACAAAACATTCATAGCATCAAACATCAAGTAACATTAAACATTCAGTAACACTAAACATTCAAGTAACATTAAACAACATCCTAAGTAACAAAACATTCAAGTAGCATCAAACATTCAGTAACATCAAACATTCAAGTAAACACTAAACATTCAAGTAACATTAAACATCCTAAGTAACAAAACATTCAAGTAGCATCAAACATTCAAGTAACATCAAACATTCAAGTAACACTAAACATTCAAGTAACATCAAACAACATCCTAAGTAACAAAACATTCAAGTAGCATCAAACATTCAAGTAGCATCAAACATTCAAGTAACATCAAACATTCAAGTAACACTAAACATTCAAGTAACACTAAACATTCAAGTAACACTAAACATTCAAGTAACATCAAACAACATCCAAGTAACCACACATCCAAAGTAGCAATAAACACCGTTCCTTCAGTCTAACATTCACTCTCAACGACGTCTAACGAGGGTGGTTAATGAAGACACGTCTATCGCTGTCGTTAAGCAGGGTGATTGACATAGAGCTCTCGTCCGCTGTCTCTAATTAACCCGCGCATAAATTGCTGCCAGCTCGTTAAGTGTCACTGGGGATAAATTGTAGTTAATGACATCATCTCTGACGTCATTGTTTACTTGTGGTACTTCTTGGGTTTATCTGACGTCATGATATCTTTGAGGTCATTGTTTACTTGTACTTTATTGGGTTTTATATGACGTCATGACATCATCTCTGACGTTGTTGTTTACTTGTGGTCTTGTACTTTATTGGGTATATCTGACATCATCTCTGACGTCATTGGTTACTTGTGGTACTTTATTGGCTCCATCAGACGCCATGGATAATTATAGTAGTTAATGACATCATCTCTGACGTCATGGGTAATGAAAATAGTTAATGACATCTCTGACGTCATTGGTACTTGGAGGAAAGGTGTATTGTCGTCTGTGGGAGAAGAGGAGGGAGAGAGAGGAGAAGGAAGGAGAGAGAGGAGAAGGAAGGAGAGAGAGGAGAAGGAGAGAGAGAAGGAAGGAGAGAGGAGAAGGAAGGAGAGAGAGGAGAGGGAAGAAGAGAGAGAGAGAAGGAAGAAGGGTAGGATGGGGGAGAGAGAGGAGGGAGGAAGAAGGAATAATAGGAGATATGAACAGGAGAGAAGAGAAGGAAGGAGGAACAAGGGGGAGATAGGAGACAGGTAGAAGAGGAGGAAGAGGAAGGATAACCAGCCCTCTGACCTATTGCCATTATTATCCTCTCTCTCTCTCTCTCTCTCTCTCTCTCCCTAATGGTCGCTGTCTTAATCCATATTGTCTTGCTTCTCTGTCTTTTAATTCCCTCTTGTTTTCTTCCCTCTTCTCACATGTTTTATCACCATTCTCCTTCCCTTTAAATCCTTCTTGCTTTCCTTATTTTTACCTTTCCTTAATCCTCTTTGCTCCTTGTTCACCTTCTTTATCCATGTGTTCTCTCTCTCTATCTCTCTCTCTCTGTCTTATTTTAATTCTCCTTTGCTCCACTGTTTATTTATCTTTGTGTCTTCTTCTTCTACTGGTGACTCTACTGGTGACTCTACTGGTTGACTCTACTGGTTGACTCTACTGGTTGACTCTACTGGTTGACTCTTCATATACACAGCATAGTCTCTGGTGTAATTGGACGTCCGGAGTCGGGGTGTGTTGCAAGTGACGTCACAAAGCACTTGACAAGAGTACCACCAGCAGAGAGTCGAAATTAAAGTTTGCAATTTTAACGCGCCATCCGTGACTGAATATGTTGGCAAACCTGTTAGCTGCGATTCTGCCAACAACGTTCAGTGAAAAAGATATACCAATTTACTGCCCTGATTCTGTTACTTTTTAAGTCTTTTTGGGGTATTTATTTATTTATTTATTTATTTATTTATTTATTTATTGTGGGGGGTCAGTGTGATGAACTTAACTATGCGTCCAGGAGGAGTTGGGTTAGTTAATTTTGTGGTAAGAAATAGGATATGTATTTTGTTAGGTGTAATACGCTATATTTGGTTAAGTTTAGTTTTAAGTTAATTCAGGTTTACGTAATATGTCTTTCTAGTTCATGTTTGGTTAAGTTTGTATTTAGTGTGTGTGTGTGTGTGTGTGTGTGTGTGTGTGTGTGTGTAAACACTGACACTGTCCACCGACACTGACACTGTCCTGCTGACACTGTCCACCAACACTGACACCGTCCTCCACACTGACACCGTCCTCCAACACTGACCTGTCCACCAACACTGACACTGTCCGACACTGTACCAACACTGACACTGTTCACCAACACACACACCGTCTTCAACACTGACACTGTGCACCAACACTGTCCACTGACGCAATCACCAACACTGAAACTGTGCACTAACACTGACACTCCACTGTTCACCAGCACTGGCACTATCCACCAACACTGACACTGTCCACCAACACTATCCACCTACACTGACCTGTCCCAACATTGACACTGTCCACCACACTGACACTGTCAACCAACACTGACACTATCACAACACTGACACTATCCACCCACTGATACTGTCCACTGACACTGTCACCTACACTGCACACTATCCACCAACACTGACACTATCCAACTTTGAGCCTATCCACCCCTACACCGACATTGTCCACCAACACTGACACTGTCCTCCACACTGACACTGTGCACCAACACTGACACTGTCCAACACTGACACTCTCCACCAACACTGACACTATCCACCAACACTGACACTGTCCTGACACCCAATCCTGTGCAGCACTATCCACCAACACTGACACCGTCTCCAACACGACACCGTCCTCAACGCACGTCCACTGACACTGTCCACCAACACTGAAACTGTGCACTAACACTGGCACTGTCCACCAACACTGGCACTATCCACCAACACAGACACTGTCACCAACATTGACACTATCCACCAACACTGACACCGTCCTCAACACTGACACTGTCCACCAACACTGCACTGTCCACCAACATTGACACTATCCACCAACACGACACCGTCCTCCAACACTGACACCGTCCTCCAACACTGTCACTGACACTGTCCACCAACACTGAAACTGTGCACTAACACTGGCACTGTCCCCAACACTGGCACTATCCACCAACACAGACACTGTCCACACCAACGTGACACTATCCTACACAGCACCGTCCTCCAACACTGACACTGTCCACCAACACTGACACTGTCCACTGACACTGTCCACCAACACTGACACTGTTCACCACACTGACACCGTCTTCCAACACTGACACTGTGCACCAACACTGTCCACTGACACCGTCCACCAACACTGAAACTGTGCCCTCACTGACACTCCCTGTTCACCAGCACTGGCACTATCCACCAACACTGACACTGTCACCAACACTATCCACCTACACTGACACTGTCCACCAACATTGACACTGTCCCAACACGACACTGTCCACCAACACTGACACTATCCACCACTGACACTATCCCAACACTGATACTGTCCACTGACACTGTCCACCTACACTGACACTATCACCAACACTGACACTATCCAATGACACTATCCACCCACACTGACATTGTCCACAACCACTGCACTGTCCACCAACACTGACACTGTACACCGACACCAACCACTGACACTGTCCACCAACACTGACACTGTCACCAACACAGCACTATCCACCAATACCGACACTATCCACAACACTGACACTGTCACCAACACAGCACTGTTCACCACTGACCTGTCCACCAACACTGTCACTGTCCACCCACTGACCTATCCACCAACACTGATGCTGTCACCTACACAGCACTATCCACACACTGACACTATCCACCAACAATGACACAGTCCCCCAACACTGACACTGTCACCCACACTGACACTATCCACCTTGCGACACTCCTCCACCAACACTGACACTATCCACCTACACTGACACTATCACACACTGACACTATCCACCTGCAGCACTATCACCTACTGAACACTATCACCTACGCAACACTATCACCAACACTATCCACCAACACTGACACTATCCACCCTACACTGACACTATCCACCCACAATACTGTCTACTGTACTGTACCTACTGACACTATCCACCAACACTGACACTATCCACCTACAACACTGTCCAACATTGACACTATCACCCACACTGACACTATCCACCAACACTGACACTATCCACCTACACTGACACCATCCACCAAGACTGACACTATCCACCAAACTGACACTGTCCACCTACACTGACACTATCCACCAACACTATCCACCAACACTGGACACTATCCACCCAACACTGACACTATCCACCAAGACCGACACTATCCACCAACACTCACACTATCCACCCACACTGACACTATCCACCAAGACTGACACTATCCACCAACACTGACACTATCCACCAACACTGACACCGTCCACCAACTCTGACACCATCCACCAACCTGACACTATTCACCAACACTGACACTTTCCACCAACACTGACACTGTCCACCTACACTGACACTATCCACCAACACTGACACTATCCACCAACACCACACTATCCACCAACACTGACACTATCCACCAACACTGACACTCGTCCAACCCACACTGACACTACCCACCAACACCGACACTATCCACTAACACTATCCACCAACACTGACACTGTCCACGAACACTGACTGTCCACCGACTGACAGTATCCACCAATACTGACACTATCCAACAACACTGACACTACCCACCAACACTGACACTATCCACTCACACTATCCACCAACACTGACACTGTCCACCAACACTGACACTGTCCACCAACACCACTATCCACTAACACTATCCACCAACACTGACACTGTCCACGAACACTGACTGTCCACCGACTCTGAAAGTATCCACCAACACTGACACTATCCACCAACACTTAGACACTGTCCACCAACACTGACACTATTCACCAACACTGGCACTATCCACCCAACACAGACACTGTCCACCAGGAAAAATACGTCACGTTAAATATTTTTGTGGTTGTGTAGAGTCTGTTGCCAATCCCACAATGTCCGCCTCTTTCAGATTGAGTTTGGGAGAGTGGAGTCTCTTTTTCGCACTCTTTTCGTTGTTCTCTTAAAGGAAGAGTGAGTGAGGGAGAGCAAAATTATTGTGTGTGAGAGAGAGAGAGAGAGAGAGTGAGTCTTTCTTTGTTCTGTATCGTCGGGCTTGCGTAAAGAGAGATAGAAGAATAAATAAAAGAGAGAGAGAGAGACAAAGGAAAGATTGAAAGAAGTGAGAGAGAGAGAGAGAGAGGGGGACAAAGTCGTCAAATAGCATACGTAAAGGTTGAGCTACAGTTGTACGATATGTTGGGCGTAAGCTTCGGCAGCGGAGGTGACGGAGTAGGAGCGTAGTGTGCTGGGTGTTGCCTTCACTCACCAGACTGTGATAGTGTAATCATTTCTCTCTCCCCATTGCCTTCATCTTCTTCTCTCTCTCTTTAAATAACAAACTCTCTTGTTATATACCATAAATCTGAGAGACAATACGACCCCTTGGAGTGGCTGTTTACGATGACGTTATACATTAAAAGGACCAAAACAGTGGAATCATTCACGGGCTGGAGGATTTAGCCATTGTTTGATATGTATATTACGAGGAATTACTATATATATATACACACAATACGCTCTGTCAGGTAGCTGGAGGTTCATAATACTGTACGCCATGTTTGGATCTCTCTGCCTGCTGCTTGCTGTGGTGGTTTGACTGTTTGTGTGTTTGTGTCTCACTGTCTTTCCCAGCCTCCGGTTTGTGTCTGTCTGCTCCGTTGGTTTTAAGGGTATCCTCTTGCACCTCAGTCAACAGCATAAACCGGATATATCGTGTAATTGATCCCCCCTCCCCCCTCCTTCCTCCCTCCCACATCACCACGGATACAAGTGTGACCCTTTAGTGGAAAACATTACTGAAATACTTATGTTTTACTACGTGTGAGATGATAATAACTACGAAAAGATGGTTTTTACCGAAGAGAATTTAAAACCGGAATTGTGTTTTTATTAAGATTCCCATAAAGTAAGTTTAATTTGATTTATTATTAGTATTAACTGAATGTAATAAAGAATATGAGTGTGAAATTATATTAGATGATTTTTTTTTTGGGGGGGACTAAGGAAAATGGTTTTATCCAAGACTTTTTGATGGAAGAGACTTGGGGTGAAACTAAGCTTTGAACACTTGAAGAATATCCTTCCCAGGTTATTCTCTATAAATATTAGACACCCAAACGCTATTTGACGGGGAAGAAGTTAGGATAGGATAGGTTAGATTAAGTTATGTTAGTTCAGGTTAGATTAGATTAAGTTACTTAAGTTATCTTAGGTTAGTTTACTTTAGGTTAGCGTGGTTGATCTTTTAGGGAGAAATGTGAAGTGAAGATTCTTCAGATGGCCCGAAGGCTTATTTTACATTATGTTATTACATTGTAGTTTGTGAAGTTAGTAGTTAAATAAAAAATTGGTATCTTATTTACTTTGAATGTTTTATATTTTTGTATTAGAGAAATATAGGATACGGGTGATGAAATCACCCCAGCGCTAACCTAACGGCGAACCTAACCTAACCTTACCTTACCTTACTTTACCTAACCTTACTTACTTAGCCTAACCTAACCTAGTCTTATCAAATATAACCTTACCATATGATCAACTTATCTAAAATAACATTACCCTAACCTAACCTAACTTAACCTAGTTTAATTAAACCCTCGGGTAAAATAAGCTTGGGTACCTAATCTAAGCTATGTATTTATTATGGTAGGTTAATCTTATAATATTGATCACTCACTCATTCACTCAACAGTACTATCACTTTCACTCATTGTCACTCACTGACTCACTCACTCACCACTACTATCACTTTCACTCATTGTCACTCACTCACTCACCACTACTATCACTTTCACACATTGTCACCACCACCATTCACCACCATCACCATTCACCATTTACCATTATACATTGTCACTCACTCATTCACCAACAGTACTATCATTTCACCCATTATCACCACTGATCCATATCCACCAACCACCACCATCATCCACCCCACCACTCTATCACCCAATTCACCACCATTCCACCCACCACTGACCCACCCTCACCACCAACATCACTTTCACTCATTGTCACTCATCTATCATCACCACCATCACATTCACTCCAACACTACTATCACTTTCACTCACCTCATTCACTCACTATTCATTGTCACCTCACTCACCATTCCACTACTATCATCATTCACCATTACTACTATCACTTTCACACATTGTCACCACCTTCCACTCACCACTACTATCACTTTCACACTGTTACTAACTACTATCACTTTCCCACACATTGTCACTCACCACACTAACACTACACCACACTCTCACACCATCCACCAACACCACACCCACCACCATCACTTTCAATTGTCACCACTACCACCACTTCCATTGTCACCACCACTCCACCACCATCACATCACTTCTCACACATTGTCACCATTTACTCCACCACTACCATCACTTCACCCACACACCTCATCTCACCAACTATCACCACTCATTGTCACCACCCATTCAATCAACACTACCATCACTTTCACCATTGTCACCACCACTCATCATTTCACCATTCAACTATTCATTACTTTCACCATTACCCACTCATTCACTCAACTACTATCACTTTTTCACACATTGTCACCCATATTACTCACCACTACTATCACTTTCACTCATTGTCACACACTCACCACCACTACTATCACTTTCAGTCACCTCACTCCACCACTATCCACTTTCACCCATTACCACCACCATTCACTCATTATCACTTCATTCACACCATCACACCACTTTCACTACACATGTCATCACTCATTCACCTCACCACTCATCACTTTCACTCATTGTCACTCACTCATTCACTCACCACTACTATCACTTTCACTCATTGTCACTCACATAAACACTGGACGAAATTTTGGTCTTACTCTCGTCTTACATAATAGAATTTATACACATACATATCTCCAAACACCTTAATTCGATCGTTGCCCGGGCTACGATGGGTTATGATGGGTTACAATGGGTTACGATAGATTACAGTGGGTTACAATAGTTTATTATGGCTATGGTTATGGTGGGTTACAATGGGTTACGATAGATTACAGTGGGTTACAATAGTTTACTATGGGTTATGGTGGGTTACAATGGGTTACGATAGATTACAGTGGGTTACAATAGTTTAATGGTATGGTTAATGTGGATGGAGGGTGACGATAGATTACAGTGGGTTACAATAGTTTATTATGGTTTACTATGGGTTATGGTGGGTTAATGGGTCTTGGCTGAATGCATAGTATCTCGAAACCCATTGTAATACCTATTGCCTTTTAATATGCATTTCACTTCCGATGTCTAAAGGAGTTTGACGGTAGTTAGTGAGATGTCTGATGGTGGTTAACGAGATGTCTGATGGTAGTTAATGAAATGTCTGATGGTGGTTAACGAGATGTCTGATGGTAGTTAATGAAATGTCTGATGGTGGTTAACGAGATGTCTGATGGTAGTTGGTTAATGAGATGTCTGATGGTGTGTTAGTGAGGCATTTGTAGGTAGTAGGCAGCTACCAAACAGGGAGGTACTACCGCCTGGGAAGATATTGGAAGAATGTATTGTCTAATGAGAGACCCTGCTGCCATATGGCCTCACGAAAATTGTGAATCAAGTCCCAGGTTGCTGATCTGACTTTCTGCCTCATTTACACACAATTGCAGGGTCTCAATTGTTTTTCTTACTATTGACAAGACAACATACTGTACATATATTGTTTCTCACTCTTGATTTTTTTTTTCATTTTTGTATTTATTATTATTATTATTATTATTATTATTATTATTATTATTATTACATTTTCGCCCCCCAGGCCCTGGATGTGGGTAGTGACCTGTCGGGTGGCTAATTCCCGTAAAAAAGAAAAACTGTGATGGTAGTTAGTGAGTCGTATGATGGTAGTTAGTGAGGTACTTAATGGTAGTTAGTAAGGCATTTCATGGTAGTTAGGTATTTAATGGTAGTTAGTGAGGTATTTAATGGTAGTTAGGGAGGTATTTACTTTAATGGTAGTCAGTGAGGCAATTTAATGGTAGTTAGTGAGGCATTTCATGGTAGTTATTGAGGTGTTTAATGGTAGTTAGTGGGGCATTTCATGGTAGTTAGTGAGGTATTTAATGGTAGTATGAAGGTATTTAATGGTAGTTAATAAGGCATTTAATGGTAGTTAGTGAGGCATTTCGTGGTAGTTAGTGAGGCATTTCATGGTAGCTAGTGAGATATTTAATGGTAGTTAAGAGTATTTAATTGTAGTTAGGGAGGCATTTACTGTAATGGTAGTCAGAGAAGCATTTAATGGTAGTTAGTGAAGTATTTAGTGGTAGTTAGGGAGACATTTCATGGTAGCTAGTGAGGTATTTAATGGTAGTTAGGGAGGTATTTAATGGTAGTTAGGGAGTCATTTAATGGTAGTTAGTGAGGCATTTAATGGTAGTTAGTGAGGTATTTAATGGTAGTCAAAGAGGCAATTTAATGGTAGTTAATGAAAGATCTATTTACCTACATCTAATTACAGGGTATATGATGATAATAATAATAATAATAATAATAATATAACACTAACATACAAGTACAAATGGCACAAGTGGTACATTTATAATACAGTATATAATGACAGGGGGTAGAGGGTCATTTAGCAAGGAATTTCAGCACAGTTACAGTACATAAGTGTGATTGCCAAGGAGTAGACACACACACTCACTCACTCACTCACCACCACCACTCACTCACGCTATTTACGAGTTTTTGATGATTTTTACAATGGTTGGCATGAGTGTGTGTGTGTTTTGTGTTCATGTTTTTGTTTTTTTGTTTTTTACCTTGGAATGTACTCGCATACACCCTCGTTATATTCTTAAAACATGTCATTATAATTTCAACCTTTATTCCCCCACAGGTGAGTGCTGACAGGTGTTAATGAGAGTCTGACGTAACACCACTCCTGTACTCAACACCACACAGGTAGATCCATTCCCTTATTCCTTGTACTTGATCATGTGGTTATCTGTGTCCTTGTTTTTGTGTTTCATGGGCTCTGGGCATATTCAAGTACAATTTACTGTGTTTTTGTACGTGATCAAGGACTAGTGATTCGTTGAATAGTGTACTGTACTTGATTAAGGATATTTGATCAATTAAAGTAGAATTTGCTGTGTTTGTGTACGTGATCAAGAACTAGTGATTCGTTAATTAGTGTGTGCTGTACTTGATTAAGGACGACTGACTCGTTAAAGTAGAATTTGTTTTGTTTTTGTACGTGATCAAGAACTAGTGATTCGTTAATTAGTGTGCAGTGTACTTGATTAAGAACGATTGACTCAATAAAGTAGAATTTGTTGTGGTTTTGTACGTGATCAACCAATAACTCATTAAACAGTATGTACTATTAAGGACAATTGACTTTTTACGGGATTGCCCACCCGGGCACAGACGCACATCGGGGCCTGGGGGCGAAAAATGTACTACTACTACTACTTTTTTTACGTGGCCTCCAGCCTCAATAGCCACACCTTCGCCACCATTTATTTACCTTAATATTAAATATCCTAATACATAAGAAGCTATCCTATCTGTGTTAAATTAGTTGAGCCACAGATCTATGCGGCATTCAGTGACTGTAGCCTCATAGTCAATATCTGCAGCAGTTGTCGGAGTAGGGGCAGAAGCTCTTGTTCCCCTGAGGCAGAGCAAAGCCGACCGAAGGAGAGAGAAGGACAGTCGACATCTCATCCAGGCTGTAACATAACTTCTGGGCTGCTGCTTCTGTTCGGAGATCACCTCCGCGAGTCTGGCATAGAAACATCTTGCACTTGGGCCCATCCCACCAGAGGTTGTGAACACTAGAGGAGTGAAGCTGCCTTGATCAACATTTTGAATTCTCTACTACTACTACTACTACTACTACTACTACTAATAATAATAATAATAATAATAATAATAATAATAATAATAATAATAATTCATAGTATATGTTTTATAATCAGAAATAAAATAAATAAATAAATAAACAATACTGTAATAATAATGATAATAATAATAATAATAATAATAATAATAGTAATAAAGAACCAGTAAATAAAAAAAGATAAAAAGTGAGAAACAATATATGTATGTTGTGTTGTCAATACAGTAGTACGATAAAGAATTGAGACCCTGCATTTGTGTGTAAATGAGGCAGAAAGTCAGATCAGCAACCTGGGACTTGGTCATAATTTTTGTGATGCCATATAGCAGCAGGGTCTACCATTAGACAATACATTATGCTTCCATCACCTTCCCAGGCAGTAGTAACTCCCTGTTTGCTAGCTGCCGACTATCTACTAAGGACCAGCAGTTTATCAAGGATATTTAAAACCCATTACAAATTAATTGGCATCTGTTTGTACTTAAAACACGGTCAGTCCTTTATACCCGTTAAACAGAATCGCCCATTTGCCTTTTGATCCCGTTCACGGACCACTAACTCTTTTTAAAGCCGTGTTTGTGATCTTTCTGTACTTGACTACGGACTGTTGACGCTTGATGATAGTGTTTACCTGAGTAAATTGGTGACTGGTTCAGGTGTACAGAGAGCTTGGCAGATAAAGTGAAAGGTGTAAGTCTCCACCTAACGAGTTGACTTCACTTTACAACTACAGTATTTAAGTGAGGTAAAGTGTTTGTTTTTTATGTAGCACCACAGGGATAAGTAGCATCACAGGGTTAAGTAACACCACAGGGTTAAGTAACACCACAGGGTTAAGTAACACCACAGGGTTAAGTAGCACCACAGGGTTAAGTAGCACCACAGGGTTAAGTAGCACCACAGGGTTAAGTACAGCACCACAGGGTTAAGTAGCACCACAGGGTTGTAGCACCACAGGGTTAAGTAGCACCACAGGGTTAAGTACAGCACCACAGGGTTAGAGCACCACAGGGTTAAGTAGCACCACAGGGTTGAGTAGCACCACAGGTTAAGTACAGCACCACAGGGTTAAGTACAGCACCACAGGGTTAAGTACAGCACCAGGGTTAAAGCACCACAGGGTTAAGTAGCATCACAGGGTTAAGTAGCATCACAGGGTTAAGTACAGCACCACAGGGTTAAGTAGCACCACAGGGTTAAGTACAGCACCACAGGGTTAAGTAGCACCACAGGGTTAAGCAGCACCACAGGTTAAGTAGCACCACAGGGTTAAGTAGCACCACAGGGTTAAGTACAGCACCACAGGGTTAAGTACAGCACCACAGGGTTAAGTAGCACCACAGGGTTAAGAGCATCACAGGGTAAGTACAGCACCACAGGGTTAAGTAGCACCACAGGTTAAGTACAGCACAGGGTTAAGTACAGCACCACAGGGTTAAGTAGCACCACAGGGTTAAGCAGCACCACAGGTTAAGTAGCACCACAGGGTTAAGTAACACCACAGGGTTAAGTAGCACCACAGGGTTAAGTAGCACCACAGGGTTAATTAGCACCACAGGGTTAATTAGCACCACAGGGTTAAGTAGCACCAGGTTAAGTACAGCACCACAGGCTAAGTAGCACCACAGGGTTAAGTAACACCACAGGTTAGTAGCACCACAGGGCTAAGTATAGCACCACAGGGTTAAGTAACACCACAGGGTTAAGTAGCACCACAGGGTTAAGTAACACCACAGGGTACAAGAGTTAAAGTAAAGACGGGTTTGCCCCAAAATAAGCTATGAATTGAGGAACAACTTTTTCAGCATTAAAATAATCATTATAACTTCAGCGAAGATTTAACAGAGGGTTTTTTTTTACCTGACGTTAACTTGAGGTAAAATAGAACGGTCATATTCCATTCATTGTATAAGTAAATAATATATGAAATTCCATCCCTTTTAAGACACTTTGTAAAAAGAAAGTAATATAACAGTAATTTAAGTAATGTTTTTTTTTCTTCATTTATATCTAAGTTAAATAAGTGGTTGGTAAGTATCAATGTTGTTGCTCTTAAGTACAGGTGTTAGCAGGTGGCCGTTCGTCCCTAGTCTTATATACTGTATATTTAAAGTTAATACCGTTTATATATCATTCATTTTTAAGTTGGAATTCATTGCTTAATTCTTCCTATACTTTTACGTCGAGTACTGAAACTATCGTCTTACTTGTTACTACCTGCATTAAACCAACTCTACCCAGATTATCCACTCTTATCATTAACCCAATCTAACATTAACCCAACGTAACCTAACATTAACCTTACCTAACATTAACCCAACCTCACATTAACCCAACCCATACCCCTATAACATAACTTAACCTAACCCTAACATTAACCTTACTTAACCTAACCTAATCCAGGTACTGTTAGGGTGTGTAATCATCAGGTGAAATAAACGGGGAGAGGGTGTTTGATCTCTCTCTCTCTCACACACACACACACACACACAAAGTCGACAGCGTTAAATCCGGTATGAATTGATAACGAGGAGAAAGTTGACTAATGCCTATGCAAACAAGTCCAGTTTCCGGCCCTGGTCTTGTGTGTCACGGCCAAACTTTGGACTTGGTTCTGGCCTGACGTGTGCTCACCCAACTGTGAATTAACATGAGACATTCACGGCCAGATTTTGGACTTGAGAGGACTTGTCGTAGGCTTTCCAGTAATATTGGACGTGTTCGTAGACAGCATTGTATTTCACGTCTATTCCTTGGACTTGAGTACTTATATGATAATTAAATGTGTATTTAGTTTGGATATCACGTCCAGATTTTAGACTTGGGTGATATGTCTTTATAAACCTTTGGACTTGACTGGGTGCCGGCCCTCACGGTATCTATGTTACGTCCACATTTTGTTTGGACGTAGGACTATTTTTCACGAAGCATTAAAAGTACTCATTTTACTACTACTACTACTACTACTACTACTACTAATAATAATAATAATAATAATAATAATAATAATAATAATAATTTACGGTTTGTATATCAGAATTGGGTGCGTATATCAGTAGGCAATGAGTAACATGAGAGTACAGTGTTAGTGAGCAATGCTAAGAAGGCTGGTAATAGACTTGTTTATGCTGGGTTAAAAGTTTTCCTCCATGCTGACCTACAACTGTTGCCTCCTGTGTTAGTGTGACGAGTTGGTGTGGTGGTGTTGTTGTTACAGGTTGGTGTTGTTGTTACAGGTTGGTGTTGTTACAGGTTGGTGTTGTTGTTATAGGTTGGTGTTGTTGTTGTTAGGTTGGTGTTGTTGTTATAGGTTCGTTGTTGTTGTTAAGGTTGGTGTTGTTGTTACAGGTTGGTGTTGTTGGCTGCTGGGTCGAGTTGTTGTTACAGGTTGTGTTGTTGTTACAGGTTGGTGTTGTTGTTGCTGGCGTCGTTGTTGCATTAGTAAGTGCTGTTACAGGTTGCGTCGGGTGTTGTTGTTATAGGTTGGTGTTGTTGTTTACAGGTTGTGTTGTTGTTACAGGTCGCGTTGTTGCTAACAGGTCTGGTGTTGTCGTTACAGGCGTGTTGCTGTTACAGGCTGGTGCGTTGTTGTGTTAAGTGGCGTTGGTTGCTAGGGCCAGTGTTGCTGTTACAGGCCGGGTGCTGCTGACATAGTTGGCGCTGCTGTTTCATACCGGCGCTTGTTGTTACAGGTCATGGCTCGTTGCTTGCTATATTGCGTTGCTGTCGTTATGTCGGCGTTGCTGTTACAGGTCAAGTGGTGTTGTCATTACAGGTCAAGTGCTCATTGTCATTAAGGTCAAGGTTGCTGTTGCGTCGGTGCTCGTTGCTACAGGTCAAGTGTTGTTGTTGTTATATCGGTGCTGTTGTCATTATAGTCATGTTGTTGCTGTTAAGGTCGGCGTTGTTGTTTTATAGGTCGGTGCTGTTGTTACAGGTTGGCGTTGCTGTTACAGGTTGGCTGGCTTGTTGCCAGTATTGGCTAGTTGTTATGTCGCGTTGTTATTGCGTCAAGGTTGCTGTTGTTAAGGTCGGTGCTCTGTTATTGGCGTCAGGTTGTTGGTCATTAAGGCTGGCGTTGTCGTTTTCGTTGCGTCGGCACAGGTTGTTGCTCGCGTTATAGGTTTGCGTTGTTGTTACAGGCTGGTGCTGTTGTTAAGGTTGGTGTTGTTTATAGTCATGTTGCTGTTAGTCAAGGCTTGGTGTTGTTGCGTCGCGCTTGCTGTTACATACAGGCGCTGTTATCAATGCGTTGCTGTTGGTTACAGGTTGGTGTTGTTGCTCAAGGTCGTTGCTGGTCAAAGGTCATGCTGTTGTTGCGTCAAGTGCTGTTGCGTCATGCGTTTCTTGTTATAGGTTGGTGTTGTTGTTATAGGTTGGTGTTGGTTACAGGTTGGTGTTGTTGTTACAGGTTGGTGTTGTTGTTACAGGTCATGGTGTTGTTGCTAAGGTCATGTTGTAGTTGCGTCATGCTGGTTGCTTACAGGTCAAGTGCTGTTGTTACAGGTCAGTGCTTGCTGTTAAGTAATGTTGGTCAAGGCTCTGGCGCTGCTGTTGGGTCGTTGCATTACAGGTCAAGTGCCGTTGTTACAGGTTGGCTGTTGTTGTTAAGGTTGGTGTTGCTGTTGTTGCGGTCAAGCTGTTGGTCAAGTTGTTGTTAAGGTTGGTGTTGCTGTTACTCAAGTTGCTGTTGTTGGTTAAGTGCTGTCGCTGTTACAGGTAAGTGCTTGTCAGGTTGTTATGTTGCGTTGTTTTCGTTACAGGTCGTGCGTTGTCATTATGTCATGTTGGTTATTACAGGTTGGTGTTGTTGCTATGTCGTGTTGTTGTTACAGGTTGCATGTCATAGTTACAGGTTGTTGTTGTTGCTATAGGTTGCGTTGTCACAGTCAATGCTTGTTGTTGCAGGTTGGTGTTGTTGTTTACAGGTTGGTGCTTGTTGTTGCTAAGAGGTTGCGTTGTTGTTACAGGTCGTGTTGTTGTCACAGGTTGGTGTTGTTGTTACAGGCTAGTGTTGCTTTAAGTCATTAGGGGTTGGTGTTGTTATAGGCTTTGTTGTTGGTTACAGGTTGGCGTGTTGTCATATATTGGCGCTGTTGTTATTAAGGTCAAGTTATTTGCTGTTACGGTGTTGTTGTTGGTTATGTCATGTGTTGTTGTTATATCAGGTGCTGTTTTACGTAGTGTTGTTGTTAGGTCAAGTGCTGTTGTTATAAGTGTTGTTATTATACAAGTGCTGGTTGTTATAAGGTTGGTGCTGTTGTTACAGGTATGGTGTTGTCATTATTTGGTGTTGTTACATAGGTTGGTGTTGTTGTTACAGGTTGGTGTTGTTGTTATTATGTCAGTGCTGGTTGTTGGTTACATTGGTGTTGTTACAGGTTGGTTGTTGTCATAGGTTGGTGTTGTTGTTACAGGTTTGCGTTGTTGTTATAACAAGTGCTGTTGTTGTTATGTCGGTGTTGTTGTTATAGTTGGGTGTTGTTACAGGTCGGTATTGGTTTTTACGTCGGTGTTGTTACAGGTCGGCGTTGCTTGTATAAGGTTGGTGTTGTTGTTTACAGGTTGTGTTGTTGCTTCGTTGGCGTGTTGCTGTTACAGGTTGCTTGCTGTTACAGGTCAAGCTGTCACAGTCGTTGTTATTACAGGCTGGTGTTGTTGTTAATAAGGGTATGCTGCTGTCACAGGTCAGTGTTGCTGTTACAGGTTGCCGGTTGTTGCTAAGGTCTAGTGTTGTTACAGGTATGGTGCTGTTATGTCATGTTGCTGTTATTAAGGTCAAGTGTTGTTATCATTGTGTCGTTGTTGTTGGTTAAGGTTGGTGTTGTTGTTACAGGTTGGTGTTGTTGTTACAGGTTGGTGTTGTTGTTACAGTTGGTGTTGTTGTTATAAGGTTGGTTTGTTATTGGTGTTGTTGTTACAGGTGGTGTTGTTGTTACAGGTTGGTGTTGTTGTTCGGTTATGCAGGTTGGTGTTGTTGTTACAGGTCTGGTGTTGTTGTTTGCGTCATGTTGCTGTTATTATAGTTTGGTGTTGTTGTTACGGTTGGTGTTGTTGTTACAGGTTGGCGTTGTTGTTATAGGTTGGTGTTGTTGTTACAGGTTGGTGCTGTTGCCGTTGCGGTTGGTGTTGTTGTTACAGGTGCTGTTGTTGCTTGTTACAGGTTGCTGTTATGTGGTTGGTGTTGTTGTTAAGGTTGGTGTTGTTGTTACAGGTTGGTGTTGTTATTAGGTTGGTGTTGTTATTACAGGTTGGTGTTGTTGTTACAGGTTGGTGTTGTTGTTACAGGTTGGTTGTTGTTATAGGTTGGTGTTGTTGTTACAGGTTGGTGCTTGTTGTTATAGGTTGG
>NW_024756783.1:0-26245 GCF_018991925.1 Homarus americanus | reverse complement strand
AATCTGTTTCACCTCAAGCTGGTTTCCAGCACCTTTGTAGTGTGGAATTAATATAGTCTTTTCTCTTTTTTATTTTTTAATTTCTTTTTACTCTGTACAGGTGCTAAACCGAAATGTGCTGCCTTCAGCAGCCAAACCAGAAATGTACTGTTCGGCAATAAACTGAAATGTACTGTTCAGCAGCCAAACTGAAATGTATTCGTTTAGCAACAAACCGAAATGTGCTGTTCGGCAATAGAATGAACTGGCTGCTGTGTACTGTTCGGTAGCTAAACCAGGGATGTGTACTGTTCAGCAGCCAAACCGAAATGTGCACAGCGCAATTTCATGACAAACCGAAATGTACGCTTCAGCAGCCAAACCAGAAATGTACTGTTCAGCAGCTAAACTGAAATGTACTGTACAGAAACCCAAACCGAAATGTACTGTTCGTAAACCAGAAATGTACTGTACTGTTCAGTAGCCAGAAACCAAAATGGCACTGTTCAGCTATGCGGCGAAATATTATATTTGTAGCAGCAAACCGAAATGTACTGTTCAGCAGCTAAACCGAAATGTACTAATGCAACAGCTAAAAGCGAAAAGTACTGCTCAACAGCCAAACCAAAATGTACTGTTCAGCAGCCAAACCGAACTTTGTACTGTACTGTTCAACAGCCAAACCGAAATGTACTGTTCAGCAGCAAACCAGGAAATGTATTGCTGTTCAGCAGCAAACTCGAAATGTATTATTACTGGCTTCCAGCAATAAACCGAACTGTACTGTACTGTTCAACAACCAAACCGAAATGTACTGTACTGTTCAGCAACCAAACCAAAATGTACTGTGCAGCAACTAAGCCGTAATGTACTGTACAGGAACTAAACAGAGTAAAACGCCTTAGCGGGCACGTTTGCAAGAACATTGAAACATAAGTTGCAACATAAGCCTACAGTACCATACTTCATCAACATATGAGAAAGCCATCGTGTTGCACTGATAGAAATATATGCAATTTGCCTTAATCTTGAGCTGAAAAAGATTATAATACTGTTAATTAACGCAATAAAGGAAATACGTGTAATACTTCATCTTCTCCTGTATTGAACTAAAATATATATATCAGTAGAAATTACTCATCTTCACATTAAAAAATAAATAAAAAATACATCCGTGTACACTAAAATTAATACATAGACTGCTTACCTTCTGTGGATAAAATTTGCATACGAGTTGAATAAAAAAATAATTACATAAATAGGTAATGTTTTCCATATGTAAAATATAACAATACATGATGCAATGAAATACCACAGCCATGTATTTTATCTATTGAAAAACCTTTGCATTTGTGTTGTATATGTTAGTCAAACTAGAGTAATAATCAGGCACTTCACAGCTGTGTATTTCATCAGTATTGTGCAATGTAAATACATATATGACCCTTACCTCCATCTGAAAAAGACCTTTACAGTGCAGTGCATCTAACATAACAATTTTATTGTGTTATTGATACTTGACACTATGTCTAACCTTACCTAACCTAACCTTAAACTAATAATTATTATTACAAGCCTTGATTGGTCCAGTACCTGACGCGTTATCACCGTAAGGTTCCCAGTACTGACGGGCAGCAATGTTAATAAGATACGTAAAACAAATGTTTGCTCCCAGACAAATCAAGGCTCAGAAATTACAACATAAAAGTAAAATAATGAATGATACTGAGCATATTTAATTATTATATTACGTTATTTTGAATTTCAAATTAAGGCCAAATTTTTATATATCAAGGCTGGACCCTAGTATAAAGATGCCTATATCTTCAATCTCTGAAATCGACATGTGCACTTACCTTACAGCCTACAGTCCAGTACTGAACTCTGAACCTGTAAAAGCATAAACCAGTGTTAGATATAAGGAGTTTTGGCATATAAATATACTCTAGTAAAACATAAAACCAGAGTCTATATACAGTAATTTAACTACTGCCATAATAAGAATACTGCACTCTACTAACCTGCCTCATTTGCACACAATTGCAGAGATATCAATCGTTCTACTCTTACTTTTGACAACACAACATACAAATATAATTTCTCTGATTGATAGATTTTTCTATTTTTTATTTATTCATGGCTCATTATTATTGTTTAACTATTATTATACAATATTATTATTATTATTATTATTATTATTATTATTATTATTTTACTTGTATTTTCGACATAAAATAAATTTGATGCTCGATAACAGGCTAATGCCCGTAAAATCTGTCTCAAGAACCCAAAGCAGTATGAGCATGTCAACCGTGGAGGCTGGAGAGGAAGGGAACCAGCCTATATAAAATTCTGTCTATAGATTGGTACATGTCCAAGTTTTCTCGGAATTGGGGAAAAACTGAAAGATTACTACCAAATAATTAATAATTATTCTTGTATATACCCTAAACTTGCCTTGGAAAATTAAAAGCGTCGTATTCCATTAACGATTTAGAAAAAATATATATATATATGGGGGTGTAGGTTGCGCTGCCCCCCTCACCCCTATATGCTGTAGATCATGATTAGTCCCAATTGACAAACAGCAGCGATATCTGCATATATTTGAAACAAAACAAATACAGTAGCACGTTGGCTGTATGAAGCCCGCCAAGTTCAACCTCACTCAAATAACCAATTGGCTAAGCTAAGAAAATTACTGCTTCACCTAAAATAGACAAACAATATGCAACATACCGAATAAAGCAGAATAAACATAATCTGCTTATTCACTCAGTATTTATATCATAACCTGGGGAAATTTCATTCGTCTCTACTGATAGTGATAAACATGTATCAAATGCACAACTGGCTGCCATAACGAGTAAATGGGTCCCCAGCTGTAATAACGAAAAGAGTCGTCTACTTGACTAATTTTCTATACAGAAAGACGCATGAAAAGGTAAAAAGTTTAATTTCGGTCATCCTGTAGCAATGTATTTAGAATGCCCAAACTGTGATTTCCGACAGATGAAGGTCCAAATCGTTCCAAAACACACAAAACTATCGGAATAACATAAGTTTTGGATATCTAACCTAAACCCTAATTTAATGTAGTCCTAACCCTAACACAATTCCTAAAATTCCCCGGATGACCGAAACTAAAATATACCCATAATAACATTAGGGCCCTTAAATCTATTCATATTTCTATAAATTCGAAAAGAAACTATGGCATTTCGTTTTATAGATATTTAAGCAGCAAACAAATTCTTACACAATTACCAAAACCAATTTCTTATTACAGAAACTGGCTAGCTAATTATGCTACACTGACCCAAATTAATATTATTCGTTCATTTTGTTAATTGTTAATATTGACTAAATTCTAGATTAATTATTAATATATAAACTAAATCCATAGATAACTAGCTTGGTCTGCAGTAACACACGACCAGTCTTGCTGAAATAATTTAAACTTTGAAATTATAGTCTTTTTATATCACCTGACTATCCATTATATTTTATATTAATTATATTTTAATTTTCCATCACACAGTCTCTGCACTAAATCAATCAAACATTCATTATTTAACATCCGTCATTCTTTACTAAATAGGAATCATATACAACCTGTAAGATTGTGTCGTGAATAATCGAATCTGAATTTATAAATATTCATATCTAAAATGATCATTGCATTTAAATATATGGATGGCATAATTATTAATTAATGTATAGGACTAACCCACGCCGGGCTGCATAGCACCGTTACCTTCGTATCATGTCACGACCTAAAATACCTCAAATTCACCATATCATACTAAGTTTTTTCTGTTTAATATACCAAAGAAGTTAGGTAAGGTTAGGTAGGTTTGTTTGGTTTGGTTGGTTTGGTTGGTTGGTTGGTTGGGTCTGTTCTTCATAACCACAAATGTGCGGTACCGTATATTTTAAAATATATCCGTTTTTAACATAATTCCTAGCTTCGTAGTCTCACTATAATATAACAATGAAAATTCAGCGTTTTTTAAGATTGCTTTCAATCGAATTTCGGCCGCGGGTTAGTCTATAAAACTACCATTATTTATCGTAAAAATCAATAAAAAACATAAGTGTGTCCGTGGAATACTTACCGAGGCTGTCGACGTGTTGGTAATTATAGTGACATTGATAAACGTGCTGGTAAATTATATTGGCGACTGACCTGCAGCCGATTTCTGAAAACGATTATAAAAACGTTGCAATTTCACTGTCACTTTAAATATGATCACTTCAATATAATGTGCCGGCAGTATTTATCATTAAGCACTTCAATAAGTCACAACACTTTGCTTACATCATATTTGGGTCACATGGACCTACCAGAACAACGCTATTTTTTCTATTTAAAAAAATTGGTCTTTCACAGCTAAAATTTCAACCCTGAAGTTTTGTTCACTAAATTTTCTAACATAATTTTATGAATATATGGCCGGGAAACCCTTTTATTGTGGATATTTTGTTTTTAAAGTTGTCGACCGTTGGTACGCTGAACACACTCTCAACACTCTGCCATTTTCTTCTCGCGTTGCTAGACCAAATATTTTCACCAATCAAAATGTAGACCAAAAACAGATAAATTCTCTCGCTAAATGTGGGTAAACTCACCATTTCCCTCAAATACTTATTAATATTTATTATTATTTAAAATTCGTGATATCTAAAAATATTTTCCCTTATATACGTAACAGTGGAAGAAGAATTGTATAACCTTTTAAATAGTTATTTTCTGAAAGTTAAATATATTCATAGACTCATTTTTCTTATCCCTAGGCTTATGGTTCTAGAACCTTCGGTAAACCTATGTCATCGTGTATGTTTATAGCACGATTAGTTTTTTAAGTAAATAATGGGATAGCACTTAGTACGAAATTGTAAGGAAATTGTTCTCAGTGTTGATAACAAATGCGGTATGAAATTGTAAATACTTAATTGAAATAACTTTATTATTTTAAGTTTGTATTCTTTATTTATTGAATATAAGAAGAGAATATATAATATAAAACATATGAAACATTTTCCTATTTTTGATATGACATTATTATCTTAATCATATCGTAATCTCCTATAACATATTTAAAATGTTCTAACAAAGGCCTCGGTCTTCCTTTTGATGATTAAGTAAGGGCTCCTTTCTAGTGTAATACAGTTTCTTCTAATATAACAATTTATTTCCACTCAAAATCTATCGACCACCATATAGAAATAAATGCATAAGCTCAGTGAATAAGAATAGGGAGTTTAATGAATATGTGGATGATAAAATAACAATAATTTAAGGTTTTACAATTCATCTTCCAAATGTTACGTACTGCACTAATATAAGGGCAAAATTATGTAGATATCATATATTCAAATAATACTAAAATATTTAGAAAGTAAATGGTAGACAAAAACAGATTTTGCTTGAGAGTTTAGCTGGGTTTTATTAAATGTTTTTGGTTGGTGAAAATAACAATGTACACTAACAGGTTTAAATGGGCGGGTGTTCGAGAGATCATTCGCGTTCATAACGAGCAACATTTTGTTACATCCTGTCACGACTTTCCGGCCTTTAGGTATGTTAGAAATTTAATTAACCTAAACTTCAGAAATTTTGGCTGTGAAAAAGATTTAATTGTATAAATAGGAAAACAAATGGTGTTCAGTAGCTTTTCATAGCTGACTGTGGTGATGTAAACAAAATAGCATTGAGGCTTATTGAAGAGTTTATTGATAAAACCTGCCAGTACTACTAATGGTTCACACATTTTAAGTACAGTAAGTGATGTAAAGTGACTTTTGAAGTGAGTTGAGTGTAGAGAGTTAATGAAGTGTTGATGGGTAACACGTCGTCAGTCTCATTAAGTATTCCATGACTTTCATCCAATTATATGAAACATTCTGGTTACTTATTAGTATCCTGAAAGCTTCCTTTGAGCCGTAATCCATTTTTTCCAAACCAAAGCGAGACGTGATACGAAAATGGCTATTGGAACGACCGAGGCGCCTACCCCACTAAGCTCAATCGATACAACAATTTTTCTATGATCATTTTCTTATATTACCTTAAGTTTAGGTTAGGGGAACACTTTTTTTATCAGATTATTTTTGGTTGCTGTAATCTTACAATTTTACCAAATATTTAAAGTCTTTAATTACCATTTCGAATGAAATGTATATATCTTTTAAGTGACTGTCATACAGGTATACGCTTTCGAGAAACCATAATCTCTAGCCCACCTGGAGTGCCGGTTACTGGAAGTAGTACAGTGTCCTTTCTGGGCCAGGGGGGCCCCACTAATATCACGAGACAACATACACAGTCATAGTATGGCTGTATAGGTGACATTATGTATAAATATTGTATATGGCATTTTATACTGTGCATTATCTTTATTTATATATGAACACAAGAAAAGAATGCCATAGGTTGTAGTTACCAAAGTATGAATGGAAATAAACACTTCCAAACCACAGTGACTCACACAACGTGTGTGTGTGTGTGTCAGACAGATGCTTCCCATCATTCGCATAACTATATGAAAATCGTGTTTAATTTAACTATATATTTCAAAAACCTTAAATTTCATGTGGATCAGTCACTCCTCATTTGACACACTTATAGTGTAATAATTTGACCATCCACCTGGGCACATAGGCCCACATTAACTCTCACCAGGCAACATACATACGAACACATCATGTTATGTTCATTGTGCTCATATGTAGTAATTAGTCATAGTATCAATACATGACAGTGTTATTAGAATAATATTGTAACTTTTAACAGTTATTGTTGTAAATCATGGACAGGAGGGATACATAAATTGTAATATCAAGTGTATGGTTCGCTCAAAGCCACTAAAGTCAGACAACGCGTCCTGCAGTTACACTGTGTGTGTGTGTGTGTGTGTGTGTGTGTGTTCTGTAACATTAAGCTTCATCCTTAGTAGGTAAGATGTTTCATAAAGAGGTTTCTCCTATTCGTCATTGTGAGCATCGTCCCAGAGCACATTGTTTCCATCAAAACCATGGTTCAACCTTATTTCACTTCTTCCGTGTAACTATATCCATATGGCTAAAGTGCTTGCTTTTTCATTTATTCATTTACCAAAATAATGTGGATCGATTTACTCGTTATTTAACTACATACATGTACTTAGAGCATCAAGATTGTTTTGTAGGCATAACTGTTGGTTAATTGAAACCCCAAAAATATTTTTCACATTTATCATGCATAAACATTGTAAACATATCTATGTATTGATTATTGATATAACATATATTTAATGTCTGGACCAGATTCCCAGAGGATTGCCATATTAATGCATAGATTTTATAACATATTTATGTGATGACGTATTAAACCACATAGTAAAATACCTGGACAAATTCGAGTTAGAAACAGAAGTCTATGTGGCCCCAACGGTTACACTGAGAGCTAACTCCCCCGCCACCCCCCGACAAGGGCACCGTGGTGAGGCAGGAGATTTAATTCTTGACCACAGGATCGAGACAAGGCTACTACCACTGAGACACCTAAAGTGTCCCATGAGTTAATACCGTGTCAACCTCCATCTGGTGGGCATGGAATCTACTGAATTGCTGCAGATGTTCGGCCTCCTCTATTCCCTCCCACACATTATATGCGTGTCTCCTCACTGCCTCACTCGTTTTTCTCTCAACGTCCCATTCAACAACCATATGCGCCCATAGATTTTCTATTGGATTACTATCGGCTCCTTTAGGGGCCAGTCCAATAGAATAATCTGCAGGTGCACCTCAAACTCAACGCTTGACTGCCCGACTTGTATGTATTGGACTGCGGTCTTGCACCATACACTTCTCAGGCTGTGGGTCTGGGATGGCATATGAGTTGCTGGGAGGATGGTTATGATCCTGTTGAACTGGCAGGTAGACAAAAATAGAAAACTCACAGCCAAACTGTAAGAAAACCCATGGACAATGAGACATTAAGTAAATACTTGGTCATTTTAGCGCGTGCACACATATTATATACAGACCTATTGGTCCTTGCAGAGGCTGTTTGGATTTATATGCTATGCTAACTAGGTCAATGCAATGCTTGTTATCCCTCAAATGAACAAACAGAGCATTGGATTCCTGGCCTGTCCTAACACTGTATTTGTGTTGTTTAATTCTAGTTGCAAGATATTTATCTGTCTGGCCTAAGTAAAACATATTACATTGCTTGCAAGGAACTTTATAAATGCAACCAATTGTGTTGTTGGGGAGTTCTTGATTAACATTTGTTTAACAGTGCATGAGTTTTTAAATGCCACATTGACGTTCCAGGTTTTTAGTTGTGAAGGAATGTGAGAAATTTTTGTGAAATGGTAATATTAAGATATTCTTATGGTCATGGGTGGGCTTGGGATTAGTTCTATAAAAAAGTTTTCTTAGTAATGTTTAGGCATTTGTCTATGAAAGATCTAGGTATTTAAGGTTTGAGCCAATATTATATATATATTTGTATTCCTCATCAATGAATTCCGGACTGCAAATTCTCAAGGCACGTAAAAACATTGTTGAAAATACTGACTGTTTGACGTTATTATTGTGGGCAGAAAATCAGTCTTAACATCATGCCATATATATTATATATTTATAAGACCTACAAATATATGAAATTTAAATACAAATGAGAAACCATAAAAAAAATACCAGCCAATAAATATTAAGCATTATTCCAAGTTATTTTCCTTATACAGTACAATGCCGTATATAATGCAGATAAAAGACAGCACCAAAGTAGAATATACTTGAATTTACTTTAATATGACCAAAGCATTACAATTTGATAGGTAGAATTCCATAGTAGTTTTAAACCCGGCCCCACTAAGATAAAATTAAATTGATAGCTGATCATATAGTACAACTTACTAAACAATAAAGATGATCTTACAGGAACCTCTACTGTAAATTTATGTAATTCAAATAATTTTGTTTATTTTCAAATAAAATAAAATATAATATAATTAATATTATCAATATTTCTGATAATTTTATAAGGCAGGGGCAGGAATATTTATTATTTTACTGTAATTTTTTCTTAATTCTTAATACAAATCTAAATTTTTGAAAAAATTTTGTCTTCATATACCGGTAAAATTGTAATTAGTAAGAAATTATGTTTATATATTACAGTTTTACTTGCAATAATACATAAAACATTAGCTACTGTAATTTAATAATTTCAGTGATATAGATTTTTATAATACTGTACTAATTTGTGACATATAAAATACATGCAGGACTACAGTTTTCAGTTTGCAATGCCCTTCTTATATTTATGTATGGATACCCGTAATTATTGCTCACAGTTCATATTACTAGTCATTCATTAAATTATTAGAAAAGTTGGAGTTGAAAAAAATACAATGCAGGAAAATATGCTTTTATGACATTTAAGGCCTTTTTTTTTGTGGTAGAAATTGTTGATTTAGAGACTCGCTTTATATCACGGTTTTAAATCACTTGATTTAAGTCATGCCAGCCCTCCTGGTACTGTAGTAGTTAAAATCTGCTGGAACTATAATAAAAGTGAAATATACATAAATTAATTTACTTATGTAGCTACTGTATACACTGTATATATTTTTGTCAGGCCTAGCATTATAACACTCCTGCTGGCACACAATGACAAGATAGAGCTGATAACAATGAGGCCACCAATAATTGCTGTAGGGAGCAACAAAATATTTTTCTTATCTCTCTGAAGTTCATCAGAGGTATAGGCTGTCCAGGACTGCATCAAATTTATTGAACGAGTTGAGCCGCATATGTTCCGCATGATATAGCCATTAATACTGAAAGTGGTCTGAAGACGAGAAGGCGTGGAACTAATACAGTCGATGGTTCTGATCTGTACAGATGTGTGATGTCACAAAGTTGAATTACTGAATGTAAGATATATACAATACATATATATATATATATATATATATATATATATATATATATATATATATATATATATACTAAATAAATCACTGTAGGTGCGCGTGATCTAGGTATATGCTGATAACCACAAGGAAGAAGAAAACACAAGTTCCCAAGCGCTTTCGTGTAGTCGCCTTGGGATGTAGTCGATTACTGGCAGCCGATTACGCCCACCACTAGTGCGTCGCATTTAGCACGGTATGGTGAGTTTTTGCTGGTCGTGATTGATGATTGGGGAAATTAGAAACAGTTCTGCGGAAACCTTCTCATTATTAATTTATATGTGGTTAATTTCTTTATTCCTGGGGTCAAAATAGTAATGCAGGAGTAAAAACACGAAGAAAATGTGTATTTAATAAAGACATTATGTGATGACATTACAGGGGCTAAGTTACCTTCAAACAGGCAAGTGTTACAGTATTTTTCAAAGCTGCATCGCATACAGAAAAAAACCATCAGGTGACAACTGAAGTCACGGACAAAGTTCTTCAATTTTTGGACCAAAAGCAAACATTCACACACCACAAACCAGATTGTGTGAATCAAGTGCACAAAATGTTTGACCGAGTGGTTATTTGAAAGGAACTCTTCAAGAAAGACAGAAATAAAAGCAGAAAGAAAAGAGTTCACTGATACATTTAGAAGATCTCTTTGACATTGCACATGTGAATGCTTTGAATATGATGACAATTCAGGAGGATAAGGATTTCTTAATAACAACGAGAAAAAGGGGCGTCGTAAGACGTATATCATCTCTTGACAAAGTATTCCTGAAAAGACAGGAAGCGACGAGAAAAACTCGAAAGCAATGAAAAGGAAGTTGGCTGCAGACAGTGCAGGGAGAATCAAAAAATGCCAGAGCCATCGTTGTTGTCTTGAACAGCAATGGTACGTCTTCTTCTGAGAATCCAACGGTTCTGGCCCCATCAGCACTTCAAACTCTACCTGCTGTCAGAAAGCGTGGGCGAAAAAAGAAGTTCTAACTCCAGAGAACTTTCTGCGGCATTAGAATCGGACCAAGTCCTCAGATAGAATGGCCATGCACATTGTCACCCAAACTGCTCAGGTCTGGGCCACGATGTCAGTGAATTGATTCTGAATCGATCACGCATCAGGGAGGAAACGTCAACATCATCGCAGTATGGGCAGCTGAAATCCCTTTCAGAGTTCAAACCAAGTCCAGTTTTAATTGTTCACTGGGATGGTAAATTGATGCCTGATTTGACAGGGGCATAGGGCCATGTTATTGACAGACTCCAGTTCTTGTCTCAGGCAATGGCACCTCCCAACTTCTTTAACGTTTCCAAAACTTCCCTCTGGTCTCGGTGATGAACAAGCAAATGCTGTTGTGAAGGCTTTGCAGCTAACTTTGTTGCAGACATCGATGCATGGCATGTGTTTTGATCTAACAAGCTCAAATACTGAATTACCACAAGGGGTGCGTGTAGTAAAATTGAGCAGTTGCTGGGTCGTGATTTACTTTATATTTTGCACCACCCGCCACCATGTACTAAAACTGTAATGGGCTGCTTTTGAAGCTGTAATGGGAGCACTCAGCTGCTCTGACATACAGCTGTTCAGAAGATTCCAAGCCAAAATGAGAACAAATTGACAAACAGAAGTTTGAAGACTCCTCCACCGACGACCTGGCAAGAATCGGTCCAGAGCTGTTAGGGACGATCCTAACCGCTGATGAGAGGCTCTAGCGGAACCCACCAGCTTCCAAGAGATGAGTATCATGACTGCTAGAGCTGGCCTCCATCTTCCTTGGCACATATCACCTTCTCCGGGAATTACGATTTTCTGCTCCGGGTGCAATGCACCAAGCACGATGGATAGCAAAGACAATTTATTCCTTCAAGGAGTGTGGTTATTCACTCTCAGTTTAGCTTACTCCAAGGAGAACAGAGGGACTAAAGAGATTTGTGCATTTTCTTTGCCCGAATATGTATATGTAGCAGAAGGCTTGGGCAACTGCTTCACTTGCTGCAAGAGCACCAAAAAGGAGCCTGATGTTGCTTTAAAAGCTTTACAAGACTACTACAGTACCATCAGCGATGCCATATCAAAAGAGCAACTTTCCACAAATGATGGGAACTTGCACCTCTGGTACTTGTCAGAAGAGTTGGTTGCATTGGCCTTCTTTGATGACGATATTCTCCCAGCTGTGAAGGACCGTATGTTGGAAGCTATGAACATCGTTTTTGGAGAAAGCATATCAAACGGGTTACAATCAATCAGGCCCCACACTTCCAAGTGAAGAACCTATATGATTTCGACAAAAAGAACCTGCAGTCATTTTTCAAAAAGCTCAACTTGAATACCAGATTTCCTGTCTGGCATTTCTAACTGCTTCAATTACTCTATTTCCGATGCTTCGTTAAGCATCTGCCGAGAAGGTTATGGGTCTTTGCAAATTTCCTTTTGGTGTTTATTGTTTTTCTTTTATCATTATCTTATTTTCAAAAGCATTTTATAGGGTTTGGAAATGAATGCAGTTTCACTGATGACTTAGTCTTGATGGGAAGCATTATATATGAAAGCAAGTAAGTTTGTCGGAGGCATAGACAAGATCTCAGTTAGCATTCATTAGGTTGTTTTAAAAAAGGAGCATGTTGTCGGTGCAGTAGTCTCTGTATGGATTGAGACTACTAGACCTTTCAGGTCTTGTGGCTGTTTTATACATGGCAAAAACTGGGAAGTGATCTGAGATATTGTTATAAATAATTCCACTTGCAAGATTGTTAGGAGTGTTGTTAGTCCAGATATGATCTATCACAGTGGCAGAGGTGGCAGTTACTCTAGTGGGTTTGGTTATAGTGTTGAAGAAGAGTTTAGAATGACAGGTAGCAAGAAGGTCTAATACTGAGGTGTCGGTTTCTGATTTTAATAGATCAAGGTTGAAATCTCCTGTAATGTAGCAACGTTTCCTCTCTGAACTTATGATAGTAAAAAGCTCCGAAAATTTATCAAGAAAATTCTTTACACTAGTGTGGGGTCTTCTGTAGATTATCCCTACTCGGATATTTCGTGTGTCGTTACGTAATTCAATGAAAACACTCTCCATGTACTCCACCTGATCCTTTAAATCATCTCTTACAGAAGTGTTATACTTGATATCAACATATAGGGTGACACCACCACTGTGTCGTGACGTGTTGACGCAGTGTCTATTATAAGTAGGAATTTTATACAAACGGTCAATATCGTTAGTTAGGTTGGTCTCACAGAGCCCAAGTACATCTAATTTGTGGGCAATAGAAGATAAACACTGATCTAAAAAGGTATCTAGATGAAAAGGGAATACTGCTGATGTTATGGCTGATCAAGGAGAAGGAATGAGGTAGTAGAAGATGAGAACTAAACTCGGGAGAGTCAGGAAAGTAATAGTTACAGTTTGGGTTGGTGTAACCCAGTAAGTTTTGTTGAAAGGCATCAGGATCAATATGAGGGAGTATTGTGTCGACACCATGGGTAAATGGGGTGTAACACATATGATCTAGCACATCTAAGGGAATGTCACTAGCATCATTATTGTGGGAACATAGACACTGAATAAGGAACAGTAAAAACTCAGGGTCACTGAGGTGTGAAAAAGGAAGATCTATGAAAATTATAATAGTGGGGGGGTAACATACTCACAAATGCTACAACCAACACAATTAGGATGAACGGTATCGTTGAGGGTGATTCCCAGATAGAGTAGGAGGTGCGCCTGTCACTCGGTTTTGAGGGTTGCTGGTTTCCACCACAGAGGGTAGATGTGTAATACTCGGGTTGGCCGGCAGAGCGGGGAAACTCCTCAGGTGATAGCGACAGTGGCTGGTTCCCCCTCAGTGGGGAGGGGGTTCTCGAGGGGCTTGCGGGGGTTGGCACAGCGGGTGGGTGAGTGGGCGGGTGTCCACTTGCCCAATCCCTCACAACAAGGGTTTTATGACTGACCGTCACGTGTTTCCCATGTTTCCTGGCTTCTTTAAACTGGTCCATTTGCTGTAGACGTGCTTTAGTCATACCTGGGCAGAGATCTTCGTTGACGAAGCTAGTGGTGCCTCTCAGTTTACTGCGTAAATAAAACACTTTGTCACGGTCAGAGGGGGATGAGAATTTTGTTATGATGTCTCGGGGGCGGGAGGAGTTGGGTTTCCCGACGCGTTGAACACGATCAAACTTTACTTCAGGAAGTTTAAAATGGTCATTCAGCAGGCGTGAAATTTTGCGCTGGGATGACTCCCAGTTCTCGTGGATGTCTTCGGCGACTCCGTCAAACCTGAGGTTGTTTCGCCGCCCTATGTCATCCACATAATCCACCCGATCTGCTGTTGTCGTTGGTTCCGTTTTGAGCTTGGAATTCTCCTCACTCAGCTGTTGAACTTGGGTCTTGAGTGGTCGGTTCTCTTTAGCTTCATCGTTCAACTTTGCTTGTAAGTCACTTATTTCCCCTTGCGAGAATTCCAAGCTTCTTTTAATCTCATATAGCTGGTCAGTGAGACGCCGGTCAGCTTCTTCTAGCTTCCTGATGGTCTCCTTATTCATTTGTTGTATGATGTCCTGTATGAGAGTCCGTTGGACTCCCATTATCACATCAGTCAGTTGTTGTTTCGTGAAATTTGAATTTTTGACACAAGCAGCCAACTTAGACATATTGGAGCTAGTGAGGGCTGAGTAGCTGGCAGTAGGGAGACGGTATTGTACTGTAGCTATTATACTATATAAAACTTTATCATTCTAACAGTACATTGCAATATTTTATTTGAAATAGTAATTCTATCTATATTTTAAAGGCTTGAAAGTATTGAACCAGTATTCAAGTCTTGCATAAGAGAACTATAATTAAAAGTTTATTATTTTATTTCCTCTAAGTAAGAAAATTTAGTAAGCCCAAAAATATTTCACTATAGTATACAGTTTATGAAATAATAGCCATCATAGCCACTTAGCTTGAAATTGTCAATAATATCAATTATCTTTATTGAAAAGCTCTAGAAGCATTGAAATTACATTTAAAGTACGAAAAATATTTTAATTAAAAGAATATGATTTAAATTTCCCCATTAAGTGGGGCTGTGAGAGTACAGTGTACAATAGCTAAATGAACAGTATCACAGTATTACAGTATACTGTATATGAAATTATTCCACACAATATATTGAAATCCAATTTTATTTACAAGAACTGAAGGAGCATTTAAAGCATAAAAATTAGAAAAAATAAAAAATTATGATTTTATATTCTTCATTAAAAGGAAAAAGCAGTACAGTATAATTTTGTGGTCCTTCATCATGTCCTTATTGTTCTCTTTGTGATCAAGCTACTAAATAGTAACCCAAATGAACAGGCTGCTATTGAAGTTTGACGAATTTATTAGCCGGGTTACTAAAAACCAACCCGATGTTCGGATTGCTCTTCGGACTTACTGACCCGAATGTTTAAAAAAGAATGGCCGAATTTATGTTTTATTGATTTTTAATAATAAATAAGTGTCTTCTGGATATTTAATCATAATAATTTTAGAGATGCATATTTATACCCAAATGTGATTATTTACTGCACAAACTTCTTGTTATATGACTCTATTCAGTAAAGGCGATGGATGTTAAATAATGAGACCTTCTAATAAAAATAAAAATAAATTATTATTATAAAAGAATATGGATAATCAGATGATATAATAGATACAGGTACGGCAGCCGAAATCAGCAGAAATAGCTCTGTGTAATTAATGTAAATGCTAACTTTAAATATCTATAAACGAACAAATAGTTTCATTTCGACTTTTTTTATTTATTTATTTATGTAATTATTTATTTAATTATTTATATTTTTACGGGGAATAGCCCAACCGGGCACAAGTCACTGACCCATATCTGGGCCTGGGGGCCAAAAAAGGACTACTACTACTACTACTACTACTACTTTTTTTTTTTTTTATACGTGGCCTCCAGCATCCCCCAATAGCCACACCTTCGCCGCCATTTTATTACCTTAATATTAAATATCCTATTACATAAGTAGCTATCCTATCGGTGTTGAATTAGTTGAGCCGCAGATCTATGCGGCATTCAGTGACTGTAGCCTCATAGTCAATATCTGCAGCAGTTGTCGGCATTGGGGCAGAAGCTCTCGTTCCCCTGAGACAGAGCAAAGCCGACCGAAGGAGAGAGAAAGACAGTCGACATCTCATCCAGGCTGTAACATAACTTCTCGGCTGCTGCTTCTGTTCAGAGATCACCTCTGCGAGTCTGGCGTAGAAACATCTTGCACTTGGTCCCATCCCACCAGAGGTTATGAACACTAGAGGAGTGAAGCTGCCTTGATCAACGTTTTGAATTCTCTCCCCATATGCCCTTCTCTTGTCGTTCTCGTTCCTCCTATGTGCAGCATCGAGAGCTAGGTTACGGTGACATGCGGCCATGGGATCAAAAATCCTGATGTCGAAGAAAGCTCGCTGTCCACGTGTCCAGAATCCTCGAGCACTGACGTCAACGCGGGATTCGTTAGATGTGTTTGAAGTCCTGTGTTGGAAGATCTCACCATCCAATGGAAGGAGGGTCGGTTCTACCATGACATCCCGGCAGATTTCCTTCAACATATTTGCTGTGAGGTCACTTACTTCGTCATGCTTGGCAAACCTTCTACTGGCTGACCGTACCTTAGGGCAATGGCATCTGTAAATTCTTGTTTATTAAGACTGACACCATTACCCTTATCGCTAACGTAGTTAACCAGTTCGAGGCGCCCACCTCCTGCGCTATAGCTACTTTTTTTCAAATTTTCTGGTACCTGCAGCAACAGTTGCTGCAACTTATCATTTTGGCAGTGCTGTCGATTTGTCGTAATGGACCTACGAATCTTGTTTACTTCACTGGTATCCACCTCCCCTGTTGCGTTCTGAGCTATTATGTGGTCCGCAAGAGCTGCCGTAAGCTTAAGTGAATTTTGATGTTCGGTGGCTGCAATCTCCTCTGGATTGGTTAGTCCCATCCCTCGCAGTCTTGATGGAAGTGCAAGAAGTGCTCTTTCTGCTGGGGTTAAGTAAGGGTGCTTCACTAATTTGGGAATGAAATTGACACTGATAGCTTCTTACCAGAGGGTGAAGGAGGGGTCCGATATGAGGGATAGTACGCATTAGGTAGTTCCAACGATGGGTGAATGCAGCAAAAGCCGCATGTGGCTCTGTGTTAGCAATCTCAGACAGAACTTGGATTTCACTAACCCACTCATTCACCTTTCCCGCTACGTACTCGGTCTTGAAGTCCGTAGTGCCAATTACTGCGTCTAGATGTCTTTGGCCGTCCTTAGTTATTTTGACCTCACTTCTGCCAAACACCTCCATTGCCCGCTCATAATGTTCTGGCTTCGCGATGAGGAAGGACTTGCTGGCGTTTGGGTGGTACCCTATTTGTGGACCTTGCGATGTTACCAAGTCCCACCACTTTTTGATGCCCTCCACTTTACCTGCTCCTGTAAGGTCATCTGCATACGCCACTTGTTTGACCCCAGTTGTTTCAAATTTTATTTCTTGTTGGAGCACTGATAGGCCTATTGCATACATTGCCATTGCAACAGGGTCCCCCTGTGTTGTTCCCTCTGTTGACTGTATGATGGTATCCCCTCTTAGAGCCTTGTTGCTTACTATATAAAGGTCTGATGGATTCCTATAGGAGTTTTCAACATATATTGCAAAGCTTGGACACTTGATCTTGATGTTGTGCAGTGCTGCCTTGCGGTTAAGTATGTTAAATGCGTTTGAGGCATCGACCAGGAGAACGGCCTCACAATCGCGTTGCTCAAATATCGTTCTCATGGTGTGAATGGCAACTTCCCCTCCAGCTTGTTGGCCAGCACAAACTTGCAGGTTCCCTGCTGCTGCCCTGACATCATCCTTTACCAACTCCATTATGCATTTTCCGATGATCCGCCTCAGCACTTCCCCCACTCCTATTGGCCTACAACCTGTATTCTTATCCAGGGGAATGAGGCGGCAGGCCGTCAGAGCATGGAGGTGTTGGCAGCGCGAGGTTGCTAACTTTCTTGCAAGGACGGCAATGGCCGTGCAGAGATCACTTGCTACGGGGCCAAACTTGTTAGTGCTGAGGATGACTCTCCAACCGTTTGCATCCAGACCTGAAGGGCCGGCACCTCCCTGAGTCTTCAGTGCCTTTTTCCACACCATCCCTCCTGTTATTTTCTCGAACAGGGCAACGTTTGGTGGGATATAGTCACCCTGGAACCTGATGCCTTCATCGTCACTTGCAGAGGGATGTTTTTCTTTCAGTTGTTTTAATGTCTCTCTGTTTATTGGCAGGACCCCACCGGCGAATTCCTCTGTGAGAGATCTTACCGCCAAAGACACTTTTCCTACACGCATTTTGTTTCCAAACTTTCTTGCAGCATCATCGGTGTTTTCCTTTCCGTCTCCTGCAGATTTTAGTCTCTCCTGCAGTGTTCTTGCTTCACACATGAGATCATCAAGGGCCCCCTTCTGCCACAGTGTTAATCTTCTCTTCATTGCTGCCGCATTTTCTTTGTGCTTAGTCTTTGTGTGTGTCCTCTGACAGAATAGATGTGGTATTATTGCCAGTATATGAAGAGCTAATGGGGCAAGGAAGCGGTCTTGAGTGTACTCAGTTATGAGACTAATCATCTCCCGAATCATTTCTTTGGTGGCCACACACTTGGGTGGTTCGAACAGGTTTGCTGGCGACCACCTAACAATTTCTGAGTAAGTTTTTTTTAACCCATATGTCCGCATTTTCCATCGACATGCCATTCCACTGTGGTGGCTGTCTCTCATTCACCTCGTGGACATCTGCTGCTATTGGTTCAGCGTTAATTCGTACTACAATTTCAGGTTGAGTAGACTCACTGCTATCATTTAGGATATCATCGGGCAGCTGGGTCCCGGCGATATCCACTGTGGCCTCCTGTGTCGGCTCCCTGCCATGAGGGTTACAAAGGTTGCGGCAATTGTTTCCCTTTCTGCAAGCCATACATGGTCGGTTGTTTCTCGCACAAACACAGCTAGTGCAATTTTGGTACTGGCTAGCACAGACACAACATTTTCTGTCACCCGGCATAATGTTCTGCACCTTGGGCGACAGTTACGTCCGCCTCCGAATATCTGCTTTGGTCCCAGGCACAAGATTATACTGGTTCTTATGAGGGAAGGGCGGAGGTGACAGGCTGGACTGCTGTGTCCAGGTAGTAGGGGCATACGTGCGCGCGTGGGTGTGTAGGCTACCCCCCCTAAGGGCGACCATCCATACATCAGAATGATACACTAGGGACAAGAATTTGTCACCCCAAGCACTTGTTTATATATCCTTGGCACAAATTACCACTATTTATATGGTCTCACTGGTGTAATATCAGTTATATATACTCACTTGGTTTGTCAAGACCCTACATGAAGTGTCCGTTACTATGGTGGGGAGGCGACCGCATGGGCAGCACTCTCGGCCCCATAGGGGCGAGAGTCTCAAAATCACCCCTGCCAAAGTAGGCCTATCGACACTGGCACTGAGCCGCGGCATTATTCGACCCACCTAGTACCCCCAGCTCACTACTCGTTTGGTGATCGCCGGTGAACACGGAATATTTACAATTAATGCCGTAAGGGATGAGAAGAAACCTTGGGTGACAATGCTTAGGGTGACATCAGATATTCACAGACACATTGTTAAATTCCCGCTCCCACACTTTAGATCAGGGAGGACGCTCCACGATATCCACGCCACGCACACCCACTACCACCTACTACTACTACTACTACTTTTTGGCCTCCAGCCTCCCCCAATAGCCACACCTTCGCCACCATTTATTTACCTTAATATTAAATATCCTAATACATAAGAAGCTATCCTATCTGTGTTAAATTAGTTGAGCCGCAGATCTATGCGGCATTCAGTGACTGTAGCCTCATAGTCAATATCTGCAGCAGTTGTCGGAGTAGGGGCGGAAGCTCTCGTTCCCCTGAGGCAGAGCAAAGCCGACCGAAGGAGAGAGAAGGACAGTCGACATCTCATCCAGGCTGTAACATAACTTCTGGGCTGCTGCTTCTGTTCGGAGATCAGCTCCGCGAGTCTGGCGTAGAAACATCTTGCACTTGGGCCCATCCCACCCGAGGTTGTGAACACTAGAGGAGTGAAGCTGCCTTGATCAACATTTTGTATTCTCTCCCCGTATGCCCTTCTCTTGTCGTTCTCGTTCCTCCTATGCGCAGCATCGAGAGCTAGGTTACGGTGACAAACGGCCATGGGATCAAAAATCCTGATGTCGAAGAAAGCTCGCTGTCCCCGCGTCCAGAATCCTCGAGCACTGACGTCCACACGGGCTTCGTTAGAAGTGTTTGAAGTCCTATGTTGGAAGATCTCGCCATCCAGTGGAAGGAGGGTCGGTTCTACCATGACGTCCCGGCAGATTTCCTTCAACATATTTGCTGTGAGATCCCTTACCTCGTCATGCCTCATGCATATGAAGCCCCCCTTCTTGCAGACCATGGCGTGATCGCCATCATAGGGAGAGCCACACACGCATTGGGAGGGCAAACCATCTACTGGCCAACCGTACCTTAGAGCAATGGCATCTGTAAATTCTTGTTTGTTAAGGCTGAAACCATTTGCCCTTATCGGTAACGTAGTTAACCAGTTCGAGGCGCCCACCTCCTGCGCTATAGCAACTTTTTTTGTCAAATTTTCTGGAACCAGCAGCAATAGTTGCTGCAACATGTCATTTTGGCAGTGCTGCCGATCTGTTGTAATGGACCTACGGATCTTATTAACTTCGCTGGTGTCCACTTCCCCTGTTGCATTCTGGGCTATTATGTGGTCAGTGAGGGCTGCCGTGAGCTTAAGTGAATTTTGATGTTCAGAGACAGCAATCTCCTCTGGAGATAATAATAATAATAAAGAACCATAAAGAAAAACAAAGATGAAAAAAAGATCAAAAGTGAGGAACAATATATGTATGTTGTGTTGTCAATAGTAAGAGAAACAATTGAGACCCTGCATTTGTGTGTAAATGTGGCAGAAAGTAAGATCAGCAACCTGGGACTTGGTCACAATTTTCGTGATGCCATATGGCAGCATGGTCTACCATTAGACAACACATTATGATTCCAATATCAAATGTGAATAGGATTTGCTGGCCCATAGGTTTTTCATGTGTCCCTGTTTCGTAAATTAGTCCGTCACATGACGCAGTTTCGCTATTACAGTTGGGAGTGTTCGGATGGTGTGTGGTTGGCTCGAGCAGTTTCGCTCATTACTCGCCCACACTGACCGAGTCGTCATTTATGTATTAAATTTGTTTTATTACATTGTGTATTTATTGTATTATATTTAATTGTATTAGGTTTGTATACAAGGTTACATAAGTGGAACTGATTATCAATAGGTAATTTAGATCAAGTTTACGTTTTGGCCAATCAGGATATGATATGTCAGTATTTGGCGGTAGAGCGGTGACGTAGGTGACCGGCTGGTAGTCACTAGTCGGTAGTCAGTCTAGGCACAGCTGTCTTAAGTTAAGTAGCATACTCTCTCTCTGGTGTTTTGGGAGTTGATATTTGACTGTTGTGATTTGTTTTGCTTGATATTGATTTGGTGTGATCTTGTTGGACCTTCAGTCCTTACTCAGCCACTTCCAACATCCTATCGTATTTTTATTGTTATTTATTTTATTTTATTTACATATGTGGTGGTGGGAATAAGTTAATAAATGTTCATATATTTATTGACTTGTTTAGGTTTTGACCTGTTAACTTGACCTTTGTTGGGAGAACTTGGGATTAAGAATATAATAATGATACTGATATATTTGAAAGACTTAAGTGATTTGTGTTTATGTAACGATGTACCCTAGGGTCGTAACAGGGACCCATTTACTACTATGGTACAGTAGTGCATTTGATATTATTACTTCACTATCAGTAGAGACGAATTAATTTTCTCTCAGGTTATGATATGAATACTGGAGTGAATATGATTATGTTTATTCTGCTTTATTCTGTATGTTGCATATTGTTTGTCTATTTTAGGTGAAGTAGTAATTTTCTTAGCTTAGGCCAATTGGTTATTTCAGTGTGATTTCTGACAAATACTGTGTATTTGAATATGAAGAGTAAAGTTCTTGTTAATTTTTAAGAGGTATAATTTTTTTTTATTCATTTCTGTTAAGTGAATTTGAGTGATTTATTTGTGTGGAAAATGAAGTATACTTTAGGTTATGTTAGGCCAGGGTTGGTTAGGCTAGGTTAGCGAGTGCGCGCATGATGTAATCGACCCATTGGTAGAACCACATTAATTTAGTGTAAATTATAGATTAGGTTAGGTTAGGTGCTGATGACCTTGTTACTTAGCCATGTTTGTTTCCATAAATTTACTCCCAGAGCTCTCTTAATTATGCCCTTAAAAGTCCTCGGTAGGACTCCTAAATTGTATCCACTCTGAGAATACTTTTAAGGTCTAAAAGTCATTATGATTTACTCGCAGAACAAACACTAACATTAGGAGTATATTTAAACTCTGAGAAGTAACTTTACTGTTGCTCTTAGAGGTTTTATAAATACCGGGCGAGGCTCAACAGCTGATCAGGAATAAGACTTTAGTAGCCGGAATATTATTAATGGAAAAATTACTTTAACCCTTTACGATTAATTATTATTATGGTAGCAACTTAAATTACTGTATATAGACTCTTGGTTTAATGTTATTACTAGAGTATATTTAAGGGGCGACAAAACTCCTTATATCTAACACTGGTTTATGCTTTTACAGGTTCAGAGTTCAGTACTGGACTGTAGGCTGTAAGGTAAGTACACATGTCGATTTCAGAGATTGAAGATATAGGCATCATTAAACAAGGGTCCAGTTTTGATAGATAAAATTTGGCCTTAATTTGAAATTCAAAATAACGTAATATAATAATTAAATATACCAGTATCATTCATTATTTTACTTTATAAAAAGCTGTAATTTCTGAGCCTTGATTTGTCTGGGAGCAAACATTTGTTTTCTTTGCATGTATCGTATTAACATTGCTGCCCGTCAGTACTGGGAACCTTACGGTGATAACGTCAGGTACTGGGACTAATCAAGGCTTGTAATAATAATTAATAGGTTTAAGGTTAGGTTAGGTAAGGTTAGGACATAGTGTCAAGTATCAATAACACACAAATTGTCATGTTAGATGCACTGCACTGTAGCGTCTTTTTCAGATGGAGGTAAGGGTCAAATATTTAAGTACTGTACAATACATAGCTGTGTATTTGTTTCTGTTCACCACAGATGGAAAGTTAATTTTAGATGAAGTTAGGTTATGTCTTTTATTCCGTATACTGTATATGTTACAGTTAAACAGTGTAATGAGGAATTTCACGAAATGACTAATTTTTTATTAAAACAGCGAAATGAATATTTCAATCAGGTTAGGTTAGGTCAGGTCTTAACCGAACCTAATCCAACCTAACTAATATTGTGTTCCGATACGTTACAATAGTTAGGTTAGGACTAGAGCTAACTTAACCCGAGTGAAACATTCATTTCGCTGTTTTAATAAAAAAATCCGTCATTTTGTTAAGCGGTTTAACTGTAACATATACAACACAAATGCAAAGTTTTTCTGGTTAGATAAAATACATGGCTGTGTATTTCATTACAACATGCATTGGTTTATTTTTCAGATGAAGATGATATTTAATTATGTAATTATTTTTATTTAACTCCTATGCAAAGTTTATCTTCGGTGAAGGTAAGGTTCATGTATTAATTTGAGTGTAACACGGATGTAAAGTTTTTTTATGGTTAAGATGAGTACTTCCCGATATATGTTTTAATGTTCAGTACAGGAGAAGAGAAAGTACAGTCAGCCAAAGATGCACCGACCCCACCCTGGGTCTCGTGCTCGCAATTTTACATGTCAATACTTGGTAAAGGAAGGCTGTATGTAAAGGTGATTGTGATTGGTGGATCTGTTTTCGACTGTATCACTGTCAGGATAACTATTAAACAAAATAAAGGTAGAATTTTTATAATAATAAACTGTTCATTGTTATTTAAGGTCACAATCACCTTTACACACAGCCTTCCTTTACCAAGTATTGCCAGGTAAAATTGCGAGCACGAGACTCACGGTGAGGACGGTGCATCTTTGGCTGACTGTACGTACATATTTCTTTTATTGCGGCATTATTATTCCCTTTTCAGTTCAAGATTAAGGCAAATTGCATATACTTCTATCAGTGCAACTCGATGACTTTCTCTCGTGTTGATGAAGTACTGTAGGCATATGTTGCAACTTAAGTTTTCAATGTCGTTGCAAAAATGTCTGTTTTAATTTCAGTTTGGTTCCTCTACAATGCATTTTGGTTTAGCTGCTGTAGTGTACAATACGGTTTAGCTCCTGCAAAATGCATTACGGTTTAGCTGCTGTACAGTACATTACGGTTTTGCTCCTGCACAATGCATTACGGTTTAGCTGTTGTACAGAACATTACGGTTTAGCTCCTGCACAGTGCATTACGGTTTAGCTATTGCACAGTACATTAGGGGTTAGCTCCTGCACAGTACATTACGGTTTAGCTGTTGTACAGTACATACGGTTTAGCCCCTGCACAGTGCATTACGGTTTAGCTGTTGTACAGTACATTACGGTTTAGCTCCTGCACAGTGCATTGCGGTTTAGCTGTTGTACAGTATAGTGCGGTTTTAAACATGTGAGTGGCTGCCCTTTGTAAGCTTATTCGGCAGACACGTACAGGCTGAGGAAAAGTTACTATTATCTTTATCTGGCAGACAGTTATGGTGTTAATTGTCTGTCATCAACGTTACTTGGTAGCTAATTAGGTTTTAGTATGTTTGCCATCGACCTTCTTTGGCAGACAGTTATTTTTAATGTGTGTACCATCGACCCTCCCTGGCAGATATGTAATTAGGTTCTCTAGTGTCTGTCATCGACCTTCCCTGGCAGACATTTAAACTCTTGAATGTCTGCCATCAACTGTACTGGTTCTGAGAGCTATAACTGTCTTATGTCTTCCATGAGCCTTCCTTGACAGACAGTTAGACTTTTGAGTTTCTGCCATCAACCATCCGTGGCAGATATTTACATAGGTTTTTCAGTCTTCCATAAACCTCTAATGGCAGACATATAGATTCTTCAGTCTGCCATCAACCTTCCTTGGCAGACACCTTGTCATGGTTTTGGGTGTCTCGGTGGTATATGAGTGGATTATATTATATAAAGATAATAATATGTCGTATTTCTTATATCTTACCGTAGAGTTCGATACCTTCACACTGATTACTTACAGGAGATTATGGTGTATCTACGTAGAAGTTCACTCCACCACTCGACATTCCATGATTTATACTTGATAAATGATGATTTAATGAATTCCATTAATTTCCAACATCTATCTCAGTTATTGGTTATACTTTGTCATAACCAATCAGTCACCTTTAGTAATAATAAGATACGGGCAGATAATTGCACTTACATTTATTTGTCAAGCTTCCATACAATGATTTACAATTTGCATGGATATATGAGTCACTCGCGTTCACGCTGTAATAAAATTAATCTTCTAAAAGAGGGAATTATCAACTTGGGAACACATGTGTTTACTCTACTGTAGGTATGACTTAACAGAGCCTTAATTCTTCAAGTGTTACATTTACTGTCAGCCTCGATTGCGTTTGTTACAACCAGGCATCATCACAAGAACTTCTTTCCACGACCATAGCAACAAAACTTTCATATAGTGCTTCGACACGTGATATTTCCGGGATAACAACCCTAGGTTAACACGCTTAGTCTCTGTCGATCACGGTCATTCTGTAGACGGGTGTCGTGCAGGAGAACTCTGTAAGCGTGAATTAGTTAACCATTTACTGTAGGTTTGATAGGCCAGCCTGGATTGCTCTTGTCGCAACCAGGCATCCACACGTGATATTTCCACGGGGATAACAACCTAGGTTAACACGCTTAGTCTCGTGTCGACGACAGTTCACAGAACGAAGTGCTCTTGGGTGCACGTGTACAGAAGTGCTCTTGGGTGCATGTGTACCATAGTAGGGTGTGTCATAGGAGGGAAGATCAGCTAAAGCTAATGGCCCATCACTTTTTTGGTAGATTTTAGTGTATATAAACAGAAAATAATTTCAGTTTCAATATTTTGCAACCTTTTGCTAGGTAAATTTTAGCGTGAAAATTATCGAAAATCTAACGTACAGCTGCATTAGTGCATACCAAATATGAACATTGCTTTCTGACTTCATTCTTTAACAACCCAACTAAC